>NC_065590.1:90248774-90421274 GCF_024542745.1 Macaca thibetana thibetana
AAGATGAAATTATTGTTTTGGGTCTGTAGGTTGAATTGATCTATTTATCAATAATCCTACAACCAAGTACAAGATTTCAGAAAATTATAGAGCTTTTACTTATCAAGATAACCAAATCTGTTCAATGATTAAAATACAATTGATTGGCCGGGTGCAGTGGCTCAAGCTTGTAATCCCATCACTTTGGGAGGCCGAGACGGGCGGATCACGAGGTCAGGAAATCGAGACCATCCTGGCTAACCCGGTGAAACCCCGTCTCTACTAAAAAATAAAATAAAATAAAAACTAGCCGGGAGTGGTGGTGGGCGCCTGTAGTCCCAGCTACTCGGGAGGCTGAGGCAGGAGAATGGCGTGAACCCGGGAGGCGGAGCTTTCAGTGAGCTGAGATCCGGCCACTGCACTCCAGCCTGGGTGACAGAGGGAGACTCTGTCTTAAAAAAAACAAAAAAAACAAACAAACAAAAAAATTGATTTTGCAGTAATTGATCCAGAGCCTCATAAACTTGACCTTAGATTAACTTAAACCTGCTTACTCAGAGAGAATACTTTTTATTATTTTTTAAAATTGAGTCATTCACAGGAAAAGGCACATTTCTTCTTAGGCTAGTTTAAAATAAGACCTGTAACTATTTTACCATCTCACTTTCTATTTCAGGAGGAAAATAGACAAAAGGAACACAAATTATGATGAACAATAGCATTGATCACTTCATGCATCTTGTATTTTCTCATTCACTCCCAGATAAAATTCTTATAGGAACCATCTTTATTATACATGTCTGTCTGTTCTTTCTTTCAAAATACGTATGTTTAGCCTCGGTGCTCTGACCTGCCCCTCAGACATAGGAGGACTGACGGACTTGCCTGATGTAGTAATTATCATGTCAAAAACAAAGAAAAAAAAAGAACGTTAAGTCCAAACCACAGTGAACTTCAATCAGAAAACAGACACTATTTTCTGCATTTTAAGCCAATTCCACATCAGGAAATCTAATAGGCCATCACAAGCTCAGCAATCAAGGGACAGGTACCTTTTCGTTAGATAGATTCAGTCTTCTCTGTTGTGAATGGATGCAATGAAGCATTTAAAACTGCCAAAGGACAATACAGAGAATACTTGAAGTCTTTTTTACTTCTCTCTACAGCAAATCAACAGACTATGTCCTCCTCTCCTACATCCTTCATGACAAACCGCATTTTTATATAAAAGACTGATAAATGAATACATGAAAGTTGTACAGTACAGTACACATAGTTACCTGCTGGCTATTTTGGGACTAGGGAGAAATCAAATAGTCAGGATATGAGTAGTCCTTAAAACTCCTGAGGGTTTTGAAATTGTAACCGTTGTTTTATGTCTGATAGCAGAAGATCTCAGTGATTCTTCATTGTTAGCAAATGGCAGTAACCCCTGAATAAACCTATGAAAGAACTACCAAGCCCCTTGTGACTGGGACTTTTTCTCCTACAGGACACTAAAGTCTGGTGGGGAGTCCTGCCTCTGGCCTCTGGGACGTAGATGGCATTGTGCACAGGCTGGAGTTACAGCCCATCAGACACTTGCCTATATACTTGTTCCTGCCATGCCTTGTCTCAGGACTGAATTCTTTTCTTATTTTTCTATGTCCTATTTTAGACGAATTTTCTGGGGCATCTCAACTCTCTCTCTGACACCTCCACCACTCTGCATTTCTAAAATTGTCACTGGTCTGTTACCTGGGGATCCTTTGATTCTTCATCCCTGGCTCAGAGCTTGGAAAAATCTGATACAGTGTATGGTAAGATCTGATGTACTTCCCCAGGGCCTGCAATTCTGTGCCTATGATTTGTCAACATCTTCCTCCCCCCAGTATGACACTGAATTGATGGTACACTGTATGGTGTCCCAACCTCCTGAGACAAGCCAGTGCTGAGAGCTGGGGGAGGAGGACAGAGAGAGCAAGACTGGGATTGGGCACTGAATATAGAGATCAGATCATGGTATAGGAAAGCAAACTTTTCAGGTAACGTTCAAAGGGAGGAGGACAGAGAGAGCAAGACTGGGATTGGGCACTGAATATAGAGATCAGATCATGATATAGGAAAGCAAACTTTTCAAGTAATGTTCAAAGGGAGGTGTGAGAGGGGGTAAAATGCAGAGATCAGCAACTAAGAGGAGGTCACAGCCAAATAGATGTAGGCTATGATTAGACTAAGGGAGTGTTGGGGAATTATATAGAGTGGTCCTGGTGTACTGAGATTTATTGGCCAGTTGAAATCAGACTTGCACCATGGACTGGCTTTAAGATATAATGCCCATAGTACACTTATCAAACAAAGATTAAAAGACAAGAATGCTATTCTGGGAAGCCATGAAAAGATGATACAGCACAGGAAAGTTAATAATCTGAAGAACTCAGGATAAAAACTGACCCAAAAAATACCTGTTCCCTAGGACCTGAGCATCTAGATGGAATGTCAGCAAGTGTACAAGTTATTTCAATACTGTGGGATAAACCCTACACTAGAAATCAAAGTCAAGTGTCTGAGAGAACACAACTAAGTGGGTGAAAGGACTTAAGAAGATCTCAGAAAGGAAGCAACAATTAGGGTAGTTCTTTGATCAGAGATTGAGGCTCACACTGGGTTATAAAAGAAGGAAGGCATTACTGGCTGAGGCATCAGTATGCCAAGAACAGAGATGTGCAAGATATGGTCAAGGAATGACAGAAATTTGGTCTGACAAGAATTAATAGCTCAGCATGTTTGCAATAACAGAAAAAGTGGAAATCATACAAGTATCCTTTAATAGTAAATGGGAAATATTTTGTAGTATTAAAATAATAAAATATTCAATAATTAAAGCACTTCTAGGATGCCAGAGTGAAGACTTGTAAAAATCCACTCCTGTATAAAAGCAACTAGCATATTGACCCCAAAATGCCAATATCATCTTTGTCATTTCTGTAAACAAACTAAAAGCTGCCATTAATCCAAAAAGTGTTTATCCGAGAAAAACAACTGGATCTCCATAAGAACAGTGAGTTTTTGGGTGATTTAACTTATCCTATTCCTGCCCACGCCACGACTTCTTCAGTTCTGTGGTAGCCTTAAAAACTAACGACCTCAAAACTTCAATAGCTGTGAAAAACAGCAGCATGTCAGCCACTGAAATGGACAGGACAGAACCTGAAGCCAGATCCCCAGAGGATGGTCACTTCTTGGTCAGAAAAACATCTCCCTGAAAGTCTCCATTCTCAGGGCATGTCTTTATTTGCCCTGTGAAAATAGCTGTATTCCTAGTGTCTTTACTGAAAACATTCAGTATAAATTTAACATTGCAGATGCTCAATGACCATAACAGTGGGGACCAACAAGAGGCTAACCAAAAAACTTAAAGGAAAAGGTAGGGAATGAGATGTCCATAGGGGGTGTTGGAAAGCTCTACTATTCCTGGGAATATTAGGCATTCCTGAGAATATCAGATTCCAGGGAATCTGGAAATATATGTGTATGTAAAGAACTGTGTAAGCGTCCAGAAACAACACAAAATTTCCTTTATCTCTCATTCTTGTTGACCTGGAAGATTTGCAGAAGCAGGAAGTGAATGCTAAAGCAGAGCTAGAAACTGCTTGCTGAAGCTTTGAAGACACGTCCCAACACACACAGAGCCTTTAGGAAAAGACTATTAGATTTATTGGCCAAAGAAATATAAGGAAATCTCTGCCCAATTATTAGCTGCCCACTAAGCTGAGCAAAGACTTCAGTTGTCACATCCATCAAACAATATAGACACTAAACAACAACAGAAACAAAAGCAACAACAACAAAAACAACAAATAAATAAAAATAAACATTCCAGGGGGAAAGAGATGTCTGATTTACAGTATATTTTTAAATGTCCAAATTTTTAACAAAATTTACACTATAAGACGTTCAAAAATAGGAGTTGGTAACAGTGGCTCACACCTGTAATCCCAGAATTTTGGGAGGTTGAGGTGGGCAGATCACTTGAGGTCAGGAGTTTGAGACCAGCCTGGCCAACATGGTGAAACACCGTCTCTACTAAAAATGCAAAAATTAGCCAGGCATGGTGACAAGCGCCTGTAATTCCAGCTACTCAGGAGGCTAAGGCACAAGAATCACTTGAACCCTGGAGGCAGAGGTTGCAGTGAGCTGAGATCATGCCACTGCACTCCAGCCTGGGCGACAGAGTGAGACTCTGTCTCTAAATAAATAAATAAATAAATAAATAAATAAATAAATGGAATATGCAACCCATATACAAGAAAAAAATTCACACAAATTTGTCCCTGAGGTAACCTAGATGCTGGGCTTAGTAGACAAAATATTAATTTATGTAATATAAATATATTCAAATAACTAAAATAAAGCATGCTAGAGAACTAAAGAAAAGTATGGGTTCAATATCTTGTCAAATAAAGAATATCATGGAAGCGATAGAAATTATAAAATAAGATGTAATAGAAGTTATCTATTTGAAGAATATAATTACTGAAACAAAAATTTAGAGAGCTCAACAGCAAATTTGACCAGGAGCAGAAAAAAAAAAAGAGAACTTGGAGATAGTTTAATTGAGATTTTCCACTCTGAGGAACAGAAAGAAATAAAAAATGGAGAATGAATGGAAACCTATGGAATATCATCAAGCATACACTTAATGGGAGTCCCAGAAGGAGAAAAGAAAGAAAAATGAAGAGAAAGAATGAAGAAATAAGGTCCAGAATCTTTCACATGCATTTATGAAATGTGGAAAGTTTCCAGCATATGTGTGTATTCATATTATATATATATATAATCTATATCTATATCTATATCTATATGCTCTCAACAAACTCCAAGTAGGATAAATTCAAAAATAGTCACAGTAGACATATCACAAGTCATTGCCAAACTGCCAAACACATACTATAAAGAGAAAACCTGCAAAACAGCAAGACGAAAATGATTCATAATGTGAAAGTGCTCTTCAGTCTCTTCAATGGGATTAATAGCCTACTTCTCATCAGAAATCATAAAGTCCAGAAGGTAGTATGATTACCTAGTCAAAATGCTGAAAGAAAAATATACTGACCAAAAATTCTATATAAAGAAAAACTATTTCTCAAGATTGAAGACAGTAACAGTTTGACAAAATTTAAGAGAATTGATTGCAAGCAGAGCTGTCCCACAGAAATAAGGAGTCTTTCAGACTGAAGGAAGGTATCAGACAGAAACTCCAATCCACATCAAGAAATAAAGATCAATGGTAAAGTAACTACATAAGTAAATGTATTTTTTAAAAGGTACAAATACATTTCTTTTGCTATCAGATTTAAAATAAATTTGAATAAAGCAATAATTATAAAATAACATTGATGTGATTATAAAGATATAATATGTATGAAACAATAGCACAAAGAAGGGGAGAGGGATTGAAGCTATATCAAAGTAAAAGTTTTGTATAATTTTGAAATATAGTTTGTTTTAACCAAATTGTTTTAAAGGTATTAGTTGTAATCTTCAGAAAAAGCACTAAGAAATAAATATAAAAATATAGTGAAATGGTAATACACTAAAATATCTAACACAAAAACAGGTAGTAATGGAGAAACAGAAAAAGAAAAAAGAAATAAAATATGAAGAAAATAAATAGGAAAATGGCAAGTATATATCTTACCTTATCAATAATATATGTAGACAAAATAGATTTTAAATCAAAATATATTACTACAGATGAATAGAAACCTTTTTTATTTTATAATAATAAAAGGTCAACACAATGGGAAGACATAACAATTTTAAACACACACACATGCACACACACACACACACACACAAATCTAAAATAACAAGTCACCAAAATACATGAAACAAAAACTGACAGATATTAAAAGAGAGATACAAAATTCAACAATAATAGTCAGAGATATCAATATCCCACTTTCAAGAATGGCTAGAACAACTAGGCGATCAACAGTGGAGTGGAAAAGTTGAGTAACATTGTAAACTAAGCAAATCTAGCAGATTTCTACAGTATATGACAAACAACAATCACAGATGATACATTCTCCAGGATCAAACATATGCAGGGTTACAAAACAAGCTTCATTGCGTTTAAAAAATTCATGTCATACAAGGTGTGCTATCCAAACACAATGGAATAAAATTAAAATTAAATAACAGGAAAATTTAGAAAATGTATGAATACATATATGTTGTACAACACACTTCAGAATGAGTCAAAAAATAAACCTCAGGAAAAATTCAACAATCTTTTGAGAAGAAACAGAAAGGAAGCTCAACAAATCAAAATGTATGGGATTCCGCTAAAGCAGTACTTAGAGAAAAGTTTGTAGATCTAAATGCCTGTATTAAGAAAAAAAGTTTGAAATTAATGATCTATCCTTACACCTTAAAAAAAAAGATCAAAAGGCTGGGCGTGGTGGCTCACGCCTGTAATCTCAGCACTTTGGGAGTGCGAGATAGACGGATCACCTGAGGTCAGGCGTTCGAGACCATCCTGGCTAACACAGTGAAACCCTGTCTCTACTAAAAACACAAAAAATTAGCTGGACGTGGTGGTGCATGCCTATAATCCCAGCTACTCAGGAGGCTGAAGTAGGAGAATCAGTTGAACCCAGGAGGCTGAGGTTGAAGTGAGAGAAGATCATGCCATTGCATTCCAGCCTGGGAACCAGGGCAAGACTCCATCTCAAAAAAAAAAAAAAAAAAAAAAAAAAAAAAAAAATTACAACGACCAAAAGAAGGAAACGAAAGCCAAATTAAGAAGAAGGAAGGAAATAATAAAGATTAGATTGGAAATATGCAAAATAGACACTGGCTAAGAAAAAGAGAAGTCTCAAATGTCTAACATCAGGAATAAAAGAGGTGACATCTGAAATCATAAAAATAAGAAGAATTTGAATGGCATACTATGAACAATTATATGCCAACAAATTAGTAGCCTATAGGAAATGGACAAATTCTTAGAAAGACACAAACTACTGAAGCAGTCTCAAAAAAAAAAACAAAACAAAACAAAACAAAAAAAAAACATCTTAGAAGACCCACAACAAGAAAGGAGATTAAATTGGAAATCAAAAAACTTCCCAAATACAAAAGCATTGACCCAAATGACCTCTGGTAAATTCCATCAAATGTTTAAAGAATTAGCATAAATTGTTCACAAACCCTTCCAAAAATCAAAAGACGAAAGAATACTTCACAACTCATTTTATGAGATCATTATTTACCTGATATCAAAACCAGGCAAAGACATCACAAGAAACAAAAACTACACACTAATATCTCTTATAAATATTGACACAATTTCCTCAACACAAATTTTATCAGTAACATGTAAAAAGTGTTATATCTTTAATCCTTTTTATATGTTACTGATACGTAAAAATGTATCAGTAGAAATTTATATTCTATATTTCTATATATCTAAATATAAATTTATATAAATTCCTATATTTCTACAGATACATTTAAATGTATCAGTAACATATAAAAAGGACAGAAATTTATAAAAAAGGATAGTAACATAAAAATATAGAAATTTATATCTATAGGTATAAATTTATCAATAGAAATAACTAGGATTTCTCTCAAGAATGCAAGTTTGTTTAACATCTGAAAGTCAATAAACGTAGCATACCATATTAGTAGAATAAATGACAAAATCTACATGATCATCTCAATAGACACAACGTTACTAAATGAGTTAAGCATGATGACAAGATACGAGATCAATATAAATGAACCAATTATAGTTTAATATATTAGCAACAAGCAGCCTGAAAATAAAACGGAAAATGGTTTCTATTTACTATAGCAGTGAAATGAATGAAATTGCTAGTAATCAGTTTAAAAAAAGTATACTTGTATACAAGACATATATACTTGTACAATGAAAACTGTAAAACATTATTTAAAGGAATTAAGGAAAACCTAAATAATAGAAAAGACATTCCATATTCATGAATCAAAACATAAGTTTAAACAAAACTTTTGTTGAATATTCATTGTAGCATTATTCATAGTAGCCAAGAAGTGGAAACAACCCAAATGTCCAGTAACAAATGAATAAACAAAATGTAGTATATCCACATAAAGGAATATTATATGGCCACAAAAAGGAAGAAGTCATGATGTATGCTATTCCATTGATGAACCCTGCAGGCATCATAGTAAGTGCAAGAAGTGAGACACAAAAGTCACAGATTATTTGACTCTATTTACAATAATTTTCAGAATAGGAAAATTCATAGACAAACAGTAAATTAGTGGGTGCCTGGGACAGAGAAGGGGAAATGGTAAATGACTGCTAATTGGCATATGGTTTCTTTTTGAGGTGAAGAAAATGTTATAAAATTAGATAGTTGTGGTGATGGCACAGATTCTGTGACTGAAAAATACCACTGAATTCTCTACTTTAAACTGGCAAATGTTACAGTATTCAAGTTATATCTCAATAAGGCTATTCTTAATAATATTCAGCAGGTAATACTAAAACAAATTTACATGTGTCAATAAATATATTTTTAAAATATATAATTAAGCAAGTTGAAGAGTGATACTGGATTAGTCGAGTCCTCTACAGGGACAGAAATAATAGGATAGACATATATGTGAAGGGGAGTTTATTAAGGAGTATTGAGTCACAATCACAAGATAAAGTCCCACAAAAGGCAATCTGTAATCTGAGGAGCAGAAAAGCCAGCTTGACTCCCAAAACCTCAGAAGTAGGAAAGCCGACAGTGCAGCCTTCAGTCTGTGGTCTAAGGCCTGAGAGCACCTGGCAAACCACTGGTGTAAGTCCAAGAGTCCAAAAGCTGAAGAACTTGGAGTCTGATGTTTGAGGGCAGGGAGCACCCAGCACTGGAGAATGATGGTCGGAAGACTCAGCAAGTCAGCTCCTCCCCATTCTTCTGCTTGCTTTATTCTAGCAGTGCTGGCAGCTGATTAGATGGTACCCACCCAGATCAAGGGTGGGACTGCCTGTCCCAGTCCACTGACTCAAATGTTAATATCCTTTGGCAACACCCTCACAAACATACCTAGGCACAATACTTTGCGTCCTTCAATCCAACCAAGTTGACGTTCTATATTAACCATCAGAGATATGTATTTGATGATAATGTATAAATATATTTAAAACACACATATTTTTATGTATACATTCATAAAGAGTAAAAATATAAATAAAGAAAAAATACTGATCAATTTAGGATAGTGGTTGCCTCATGGGAAGGGAAAGGATAGATGTCACCAGGGAGTGGAAAAAAGGGGGCCTTCCACTGTTTTAATTCTTGTAACCAAAAGTTGTGAGTCATATTAATCAGGTTTATATTGATTTAGTGAATTCATATATGCTCATTTTTTTAAATGTTGTATGTTTGAAAGATTTAATCTTTTAAAAACTAAAGCTAACCTGCCATCATACATGCTAATTTTCACATGACTGCCCCTTCCCCCATGTGCCTTGTGGGGCTGTACTTGTCCCACACTTTACCCATTCCAATTCACTAGTCCTTTGGGGTCAGTGCAGTCCACCTGGAGACTGACTTCAGCTACACTAAAATTCTCTTTTGATCCTTTGGTACTGGGCATATCTTGCCTTGTAACACTGCCTAGACAGTAAATCTTGGATGATGGATCCACATTTATTGATTTTTGTTACCCTGGCACGTTTGCATGGTGACAAACACATAGTGCAATCTAAATTGTTATTTGTTAAAGTGCCAAGTTGGTATGAATAAGTTGGTATAACCTCTTGCCAAAGTTGAGATTGAGTTTTGGGGTATATGGAAATTTTTCTTGTTAGATACACTACACAGAGGACCAGAATCAGAATTGCAACCATGGAATAAACATGTTTGCTGAAGACAAGGCCTTGTCATGGTTACAAATTACCTTAAGCACATTTTTGGGGGGAGTCTCATCTAACAATATCAACAGGAATAATAATGATAATAAATCAAATATTTAATATTTATTTTGCTGGCACCAAGTCCTATGGTAAATATTTTACATACATTTTATCCCCGTAAAAATTCTTTGAGCTACATTTGTCTAAGTATCAATGAGAAAATGGAGACCCAGAAGGATTAAGTAATTTGCCCCTTGCTAATAAAGGTCTGTTTCAGAGCCCATGCTCTTGACGTCTCTATGTGTACACCTCTCTGTGTAATTGTGAAATTGCTGTCATCCAGGATACCTGCATTTTCACTTCCCAAGGTCCCCATTTCCCCACTTGGCTATTTCAGAGCTTCTCTTGTTTTATTCATTTGGTTTATTCTTCAGGCAAACTGGAAATAACTTCTCTACTGCCCCAATGTAGCCAAGAATTTTTTTTTTTTGAGTCCCGGAATTCCTTGTGTTTCTGAATGAATTTTCCTGTGTGTGGAGACAAATTCTGAAAATGTGGGGTGAAAAGTAGCTGTTTGGCTCACATGGAGGGACTTCTTAAGTACTTTGTCAGGGAGGAGAAATGTAGAATGACATTTCCAGGCAGACCGTGCAGAACATCTATAAGCCTTTTAGATTTTCATTTCCAGATTGGAAAATGATTCAAGTTAGCTGTTAAGACTATCGACATAAAATGGGTTTCAGAGACCTGGTTTTATTTTAAAATATCAGACTCTGGAAACTAATTTGTGAAAGGAAATTGGTGTGAATGACAAACTCTAATCTTATCAGCATCTGGATGAGGTATCCCTTCATCTCGCCCTCCTTACTGTTTTCTATCAAAGTCTGTAGACAAATGTCTTGCTCTGCATTCATGCACACATATTTCACATTGCTTTGGTAACAAATGCCATGGATTTTTATAAATCTCTTCTTTATGAGACCTGAATTCACTTAAGCCTCAATGTGGTAGTCTGAGCTGCCCTAACGTACTGTGTCGAAAAAGGTAATATTTGTTTTTTGTTATCGTTGTTGTTTTTGAGGTAGAGTTTTTGCTCTTGTTGCCCAGGCTGGAGTGCAATGGCGAGACCTCAGCTCACTGCAACCTCCGCCTCCTGGGTTCAAGCGGTTCTCCTGCCTCAACTTCCTGAGTAGCTGGGATTACAGGTGCCCGCCACCACACCTGGCTAATTTTTGTATTTTTAATAGAGACGAGGTTTCACCATGTTGGCCAGGCTGGTCTTGAACTGTTGACTTCAGGTGATCCACCTGTCTCGGCCTCTAGAAGTCCGAGGATTACATGAGCGAGCCACTGCTCCTGGCCAAGGGGTAATACTTGACCAATACAATATTACTGGGCCTCCAGCTTCTCCATGTAGGACCATACAAAGAACTGGGACCACAGTTTTGTGCTTTCAGGCTTTTTTTTTTTTCTGAGACAGGGTCTTGCTCTATTGCCCAGGCTAGAGTACAGTACCATGATCATGGCTCACTGCAGCCTTGACCTCCTGGCCTCAAGCAATCCTACCACCTCTCAGACTCCAGAGTAGCTGGGACTACAGACACGCACCACCACACCTGGCTGACTTATTCTTTGGTGTTTTATAGAGACAGGGTTTCACTATGATGCCCAGGGTAGTCTTGAACTCCTAGGCTCAAACAATTTGCCCATCTCTGCCTCCCAAAGTGTTGAGATTACAGGTGTGAGCCACCATGTCCAACCACTTTTAGGCTTTTTGTGAACAGGAAAGGGAAACTGCATCAGCACTGTTTACTGTGCAGACTCTTGAGATTCCAGAGAGACTTTTCTGTTGGGCCAACTATCCTGGGCATTTTGGGCATTGAAGGAAAGGATTGCAAATTCCTTGTCATTTCTGTGTTCCCCACTCATGACATCATAACAGCGGTGAGGCCACCTTTCCTGATGTCAGCCTCGGTTATGAGAGGAAAACATTGCTCCTCTCCTATGGCTGTAACTCCTGACCCTTTCCCCTCATCTCTTACTCTCATCCTCCCCTATTTCCAGTGGCCAAGACTGTCCCTTGAAAAGCAGCTGCAACATGTCCAATTTTCTGGTTTTCCAACATTTTTCCTGCTATGTCTATGACAGTCTTGAGTATTCTCTTTCCAGGAGGAATATTTATAGCTTTTGTTTCTGCCCCACTGGTATTTTTCCAGTCTTGGAACCATTCCATTTATTTAGTTGAATGAATTGTCTTTTTCAACTCTTGGAATGTTTCCTTTGATTCTGAGTCTGTTTGTGGTGCTAAAATTTCTTAACAACCTGTTGGCCAAGGCCCCTTCTTTCTCTTCTGCAGAGGGAACCTGAAGCTGTCCTCTATGAGAAAGAAATGACCGTGGAATTCATTCTTTTGGTCTTCCGGCTGGATCATCTCTGCTTATCAATCCACACAGTGGAATGGACTGGACGTGACTCCTTCATACCAGAGTAGAAGTGACCTTATTTTCCAATATAAACTTACCATCTTTACTAGACTGAAAACATACTGACCTTGGACAGAAATTAACCAAAATCATCTCCTCCTCCTCCTCCTCCTCCTCCTCCTCCCCCTCCTTCTCCCTCTCCCTCTCCCCCTCCCTCTTCCCCTCCGTCTCCCCACCATCTCCCCCTCCTCCCCCTCCTTCTCCTTCTCCTTAATTTTTGAGACAGAGCCTCGCTCTGTTACTCAGGCTGGAGTGCAGTGGTGCAATCTCGGCTCACTGCAACCTCCGCCTCCCGGATTCAAGCGATTCTCTTGCCTCAGCCTCCTGAGTAGCCGGTATTGCAGGTGCCTGCCACCATGTCCTACTGATTTTTATATTTTTAGTAAAGACGGGGTTTCACCATATTGGCCAGGCTGGTCTCAAATTCCTGTCCTCAAGTGATCCTCCCGCCTCAGTCTCCCGAAGTGCTGGGATTATAGGCGTTAGCCAATGTGCCCAGCTCTTTTTATTTTTCTTGGTGGGTTTGTTTGTTTGTTACTGTAAGTTACAGTAAGAGTCTTCAGAGAATGTAAAACAATCCAGTGATTAATGGAATTAATTGTTTAGCAGTCATCCAGTTGTAGCTAAAAGAGTAAAGTGTCGAATCCCTTTTTGCATCTTATAAACTCTGCCACTGTATATTCATATGTCATTAAATTCTCATCTGTTCTAACCTTGCAGCCAATGTGGGAATTGGGCTCTGATCTGTGGGAGGTCAAGGGTCAGGATCGGTGCTGTTTCAGCCTACTTTAGAATCTCTTCAGCAGTGTTACAGCAAGGTTTTATCCTAAAACATGCTTCATCATTAAAAAACAATAAAGAATCACTTGGGTTTTTATTTTTCTTCCAGTATACCATAGTGCAATCTTCATGAGTAATACTTCATCTTCTGAGCATGAAGAGAATATACTTCTTCCACAATACAATGTTTTGACTTCTCAGAAAATTATAACTTTTTCTTGGTTTGTTGTTTTTAACTTTGTCATTCTCGAGGGTCACTAAGTGATGCTTCTTCCAAAGGTGGCACTCTTCCCCCAGATACCTGCATGCAACCATCACTCCCTTAATTCACATCTCTGCTCAGATCCTACCTTATCAGAGAGACTTCCCAAGACCCAGTATATGAAGCTCCCATCTCCAAGTATTATCTGTTCCTTTGATAATAGTAGGTGACCCAAGAGAGAAAAGTAGATGGATGAGGATAAGGGTAAAACTGTTTTCCCTTTTGTGTTTTTTTGAAATGTTTGAATGATGTAAACATATTACACATTCTAAAAATTTTTTTTTAGTTAATAAAAAACTAGATCTAATGTGTATTGCCTGTGTTCCCATAGTTTTTTTTTTTTTCTTTTTTTTCTAGTTTCCATTTTCTCCTGTGCTAATGAGATGGAGCAGCCTCACTTCATTCTACAGCTAAGCCTTGCAGAACTGCCTAACTCCATTCTAGAGGAGGTTGCACGGCCCAAGCTCTAAGGGCAGGTGATCTGGTGACTGCAGTTTGAGTTTGGTTGTGTTGTAGGAAGAGGGAAAGAGGCTGTCTAGGCTAAGAGTGTACTGGTTTCCTACAGCCCACTTTAACAAACTAATCCAAATATAGTGGCTAACAACAACAGAAATTTCCCTTATAGTTCTGGAAAACAAAAATCCAAAATGGGTCTCACTGGGTTAAAATCAAGGTGTCAGCAGGGATGTGTCCCTTTAGAGGCTCCTGGGAGACTACGTATTATTATTAGCACACAAGCTAACATATCACACCCAGAATCTCAGGTTCATGCACCGATGTCAATAAATTCAACCCAATTCAATGATATATCCCTCTTAGTTTAAAATCCTTAGAATTCCCATGTATATCACTCAATTTTCTGCCAATACAAATTTTAAAATCTTGCATACCTTTAGGAAAATGAGCCTTCTCCCGGGCCAGCCTCTGCCTTTATCCCCGTGAGTATGTTGAGATCCGACTGTATTTCAATCTTTAGATGTCTGCAGGGATGGGTGTAGATCTTGAGAAAAGTAAAACCCTCCTCACAAGGCTATTGGTTTGAGTGACCTTATTACAAGCAAGAGGAGACTGGTCTATTCTGTTACGGAAGAAAGGGCTGCATCTGCTGGTAAGAAAGCTTCTGAAAGATGTGGGGATTTGGCCAGACGCAGTGGCTCACGCCTGTAATCCCAGCACTTTGGGAGGCCGAGGCTGGCGGGTCTCGAGGTCAGGAGTTCGAGGCCAGCCTGGCCAACATGGTGAAACCCCGTCTCTCCTAAAGATACAAAAAATTACCTGGGCATGGTGGCACACACCCGTAATCCCAGCTGCTCGGGAGGCTGAGGCAGGGGAATCGCTTGAACCTGGGAGGCGAAGGTTGCAGTGAGCCGAGATTGTGCCATTGCACTCCAGCCTGGGTGACAGGGTAGACTCTGTCTCAAAAAAAAAAAAAAAAAGGTGGAAATCAGTATTCTCAGCTTCACTCAGGTTTATCTAGATACCCCATTCAAAGTCTCAGGAACCCAATCTTTTCACAGAAGTCCTGGGTTTCATTTGCAAAATATAATAAATCTCTAAATCCAAGGGTTTTTTTTTGTTTTTTGTTTTTGGTAATTGTGCAATGTATAGAATTAAATTATACTTTACTAATTATTTTATAAAGATTTTAGAAGCTTTTTATGACTAAGATTTGCAGTAGGAATTTAAAGCCTAGTGAACTTGGCATTTATTTATTTTTTTTTTTTTCAAGAACTCCAGTGCAACCAGCCCTGTTCCTAACATCAAGGATATGGATGCTGGCAGCCTCTCTGAAGGGGTACAATGAGGCTGGTTCTGAAAGTGCTAAAATAAGCTGGAGGCTGGACCAAACCTCTTCTTCTGGGTGGTGTTAATAACGAGACACAAGAAAGAAGTGTCTTGTTCTCCTCTGCCTGCAGTCCCCCTTTATTACTTCCTACTGGCAAAACCTAAGAAACCTAAGAGAACACTGTTGAAAAAGGTGCCTTGGCAGTCTAGGAGGATGGCTCTTAGATCATAATATGGAACAGTGAGCTTGGAACCATTAGGCAAACATTTGGAACAGAATATACCATAAAACTGTGTATCCTTCATTCACAGGATTTAGTATCTAATGTCAGTATCCCCTACCTTGGTCTCTAGGTTCCAATAAGACAAGAGCACTGACTGGGTTTGTTTATTTTTGTATTACCTAATACACTGTCTGGCTTAGAGTATGTAATTCAGTAATACTTGTAGAATGAATAGAGGTAGTCTTAAATGTAATAAAGAGTTAATTTTTAAATAGCCTTAGGATTTCTACCAAAAGCCTTCCACAAACACAATACATTCCTATAAAACTTCTTAATCTACTTTCTCCCATGTATCATGTCAAAGTTGAGTGTAGCAAGAATCTAGTCTGCCTCTAAGGCGCGTGCACATGAGTCAAACTTAGTATCATCAAAACTGAATATTGTGAGGGTTATTGAATCCATCAGGAAACGTGAACAGTGGTTGACTGCTTTCTCCTTATTCTCCTTAGGATATTCTCTTTAGACGTGTATTAAAGCATATGGGAGGAAGAGAAGAAAAGAGTTGATGAGATTGCCATCTATCTCACTCTCGTGTTAGTTAACTACAACTTGTTTGAAATTAGTTATATACAAATCACTTGATAGGCACAGCACAACCCGAATAAACTGATCATATTAAGGAGTAAGACTTTGACAAAATGTGCATTCTTAGACATTTCTGCTCCTCTCTAGACCTCAGTTTACTTATATATTCTGCAAGAAGCTTGAACTAGGAGTGGCCCATTTCCATGGCTGAGGCATGCTTGTGAATAGAAGCAAATGTGGTGAGAGAGAGTCGGAGAACAGAGTGGAAGATCTGAAATGCTAAGATAATGAAGACAGAGAAAATGTTGTTGAAATTGTGTGTTGAGGAAATGAATGTGGGAATAGGTGTCAGACAGAAGAGCGAGGAAACAAACAATAGGAGACTGCAGAGTACAGTCATTTAAGTTTGAATCTGTAAGAGTCAACACAAGAATAAACAGAAAAAAATAATTTGTAGGATAGAAGTTTAAGCATTCAGTTTCCCTTACTTATAGGAACATATGAACTTGTTTTTTCTTTTTGTGGCACAACTAATGGGCCTGACTCATGCAAAATAAGTTTGGATGTTAATTTTTCATGCATTGTCAGCATATTTCTGAAGCAATCTTACCACCTGATTATATATTTAGAATGTTTCCATCTAATGTGCTCAAAGGAATCTGTTCTCTCTTCCCTCTTGAGACTCTTCTTAGGACTTGGGATTAGTGTAGCCTGGCGGCAGTTGTCTCAGTCCCTTGGCACACCCAGCTGGCTCAAGGTGGGTTTCTTGATGCAATTCTCATTTAAATTGTCCACAGCAGCATCTTTTGACTGCTGGCTTATTTCTCCATGGCATTTCTTTTCTTCATCTCATACAGCTTTGGAAATCATCCAGGGCTTTGTGGTCAGTGTGTTTCTCAGCTCTGTGGGGAGGCAGAAAGGACTGAGAAGTAATCAGATTCCTTTTCCTCTCAATCCTTAATTAAACCAATGAGCCTCTATGTTTCCCTCAGCAGTTAAAGCCAATGATGAGGGATCTGTCCTCGAGGGAAGCAATGTCCAATAAAATTATCTGTAAGAATAAAAATATATTTGTGTTGTCCTATTTGGCAGCCACCAGCCACCTATGGCTGTTTAAATTTTCATTTAAGTTAATTAAAATTAAATATTATTAAAAATTATATTTCAAGTGCATAATAGCTGTATTGGCTAGTGGCTCTCATATGCAGCTTAGGGGATCCAGATTATTGATACATTCTGTCCTCTATGGCTGCCTAGAAAGTAATATTACCCTCAAGCAAAGTTTACCTTTCCTCTTAAAAACATAATTGGTGCCCTACACCTGGGGAAGGTCTGAGGACACATGCCAGTTTCAAACTCTGCACTGTCCTGAGTTTTCCTGAGTGCAATGCTTCTCTCTATCTCGGCTTTCTAAATATATCCACCACTCAAGACTCTATTCAAATATCATCTGCTTTGACAATTTGGTCTGTACTGATCTGCTTCTGAACTATCACAGAGTTTAGCATTCTATTATTCTCTTGCTATTTTTTATCTTTAGTCATGGTATCTCTAATTGTATCATAACAATTATTCCATGTAGGACTTGGACCCCATCACTCCAAGGAACTTTCTTGTGATGGTCACCAAAGTCAGTGACCTTAACATTGCCAAATCCTATGATCGTTTCCTTACTCTTACTCAAACTCTCAGCAAGATCCCACATTGATCATTCTACTTTTTAAAAAAATCCATCATTTTGCTAGCTTTTGAGACACTAAACTTACTCTTCTGATTCTATTCCTATCTCCTTATCAGCACTATTCTCTGTTTTTCTTCCCTTTTCTTTTTCTTTAAATCTCTTTTCTCAGTTGCAATCCAGAAGTATCTTCTTTAATTATCTTTCCCTAGGTGACCTCCACAGTTCACCGAGCATTAAATAATATCTATATGCCACTGACCTAATACTGATATTTCCAGCTTTGGCCTCTGCCAGAAAGCACAGACTCAGATGCCTATATATAAGGCTTCCTTGATGAATTCATTTAAATGTCAAATATGTATCTAAAATTAACATATTTGAAAGAAAAATCTTGATTCTTTCCCAAATACTATTTCTACCCATTCCAGAACAATATGTCTACCCACTCTGTTTTGTCACATCCCTGTAAACGGTTTCACCATCTTTCTAATTTCCTAAGCCAAAACCTTGGAGTTATTCTTGATGACTCACTTTACATAATTCCTCATAAGCAATGCATTGGCAAGGCCTCTTGGATCTCACTTCAAAACATTAATTTTGCTAATAAAACCTCTTCTCTTCATTTTCACTCCTATCATCCCCATCTAAGACACGGCCATTTCTCCATTCTCTTCGTCCATTTCCTAGCTGAACTATTACCTAGGCGATATCTTTTCTCCTATGTTATTTTACCATTTCTTACCTGGACTATTAAAATAATTTCCTAAGGGCTTAACTGTTCCATAGTTTATAACTTTATCTTAAAAAAATCCAATCCTCCAGAGTATAAAGCCCTTCACAATCCAGTTTCCAGCCTCCTCTACCACATCGTCTCCTACCAGTTCCTCACTCTCTCATGCAACTCCTGCCACACTCAACTGCTTTCTGCTCCTTGGTCATATAGAACTCATTAACCAGGTATTTCTCTGGTTGCAACACTCAACAGCCTCATTGCTGCCTGGATGATTCCTTTTTATTATTGAAGTCTCAGGGGAAAAAAAGTCCTTGTCATGGTCGTCTATGACGACTAAAAAGTACCTTGGTTTCTCTCAGCCACATCTTCCTGTTTCAAATGCCTCACAGTACTTATCATCCATAACCTGAGACCTTTTCATCATGTGTTTGTTTAAAATCAGCCTTCTCCCACAGGACACTATCTTCATAGAAGTTAGAAACTTGTCTTTGTCACTGGCTCTATCCCGCAAAACTAAAATTAAGCCTGACACACGGTAGTATCTTAGTCTGTTTGTCCTGCTATAACAGAATATCTGAGACTGGGCAATTTATAATAAAAGCTTGGGATGCTGAGAAGTCCATGTATTAGTCTCTTCTTGCATTGCTATAAAGAACTACCTGAGAATAGGCAATTTATAAAGAAAAGAGGTTTAATTGACCACAGTTCAGCATGGTTTGGGAAGCCTCAGGAAACTTGCAATCATAATGAAAGGGGAGTCAAACACATCGTTCTTCACATGGCAGCGGGAAGGAGAAGAATGAGAACTGAGGAAAGAGGGAAGCCCCTTATAAAATCATAAGATCTTGTGAGAACTTACTATCACAAGAATAACATGGGGAAACAGTCCCTATGATTCAGTTACTTCCCACCAGGTCCCTCCCATGACATGTGGGGATTATGGGAACTACAATTCAAGATGAGATTTGTGGGAGGACACAGCCAAACCATATCAGAGGCCTTGAGAAATTTACAACTATGGCAGAAGAGTGAAGGGGAAGCAAGCATGTTTCCACATAAGGGCAGGAGGGACAGCTAAAAGGGAAGTGTTACACACTTTTAAACAACCAGATCTCATGAGAACTCACTATCACAAGAACAGCAAGGGGGAAATCCGCCTCCATGATACAATCACCTCCCTTCAGGACCCTCCTTCAACACTGAAGATCATAATTCTACATGATATTTAGAGCCAAACCATAGCAGTCCAAGATCAAGGGGCTTGTACAGTTCTGAATGCTGGAAAGTCCACAATCAAGAGGCCTGAATCTGGTGAAGGCCTTCTTGCTGTTTCATCCCATGGTGAAAAGAGGAGGGGCAAGAGAGGAAGAAAGGGGGCCACATTTCCCTTTGATAATTGCACAAATTCCATTCATGAGAGTGTAGCCTCATGGCTCAATTGCCTCTTAAGTGTCCCACCTCTTAATACTATTACAATGGCAATTAATTTTTAACATGAGTTTTGGAGAAGACAAACATTCAGACCATAGCAGTGGGTACTCAATATTTATTAAATGAAAAAATTCATGAATTTTTCATGTAGAAAGCACTTAAGAAATTACAAGAAGCTTTGTGAACTGTTATATAATTGAATTTTTATAAACAACCTGTAGAAAAACAGTACTACTAGGAACACTTTGAAGATAGAGTTCATATAAGTCTCTTGATGCCCCCAAGGTCATGGATCTTAATGGAAGGAAGGTGTCCATAGATTGTTTACATCCAGTATAAATCTAAAGCAACACTTAGTGCAAAACATGACATATAATATACACCAGCAAGATGTGCTGAATGGCTTAATTATATCATAGTAAAAAGTTGGGCTCATGCCTTCTTTACGTGTTACTCTAATTTGTAACACAGTAACTGTAGTTAGTAGACAGTCTGGTACATTTATTAAAGAATTAATTGGCAAGTGAATTAATAAATAAGTTACTTAATTTTTATCTATCTTTGATATTCAGTGATTCTACATCGTGCATAAAATGGGCACTTATTACTTATAATTGGATAACCATGAATACCAATTATAACCACTCATTGCTTATATAATTGCTTACAATTGGTTAACTATTAATATTTGAAGAAATTTTTTAAAATAATTTCAAGATACCTTTTGAGACATGGGAGTATCAGGGTTACAGATTTGGTATTCACTGATCCAATATTTCCATAACATCAGCAATCATGCCTGAATATGAAGCAAAAATTAGATTAATTCAAGGGAGTTCTAGAAAGATGCTGTAGCTACAACATATTTTTAAAGATTTATCTGAATAAAAACTAACAGAAAAATTGGATAGAGAAATCAAAACTCATGAACAACACTTACAACAAAATCTAGCGACAGGTATCCCCACGAGTTCCAAATACAAGCATGTGAGGGCCGCCTCCCAACAGCGACACAGCTGAACAACATTAGCATCTGTGCTGGCAGAAGCAGAAAGAAGCAACAGATGTCTGAAGTACCTGAGACTACAACTTAAAAATAGTCAATATTTATTTGCTTAAAAATGCTGTGGACTAATTTTAGAATAGCAGCTGAAACTAGGAATAATTTTGTCCATTCCAGAAAGAGAAGGTACAGTAATGCTTGAAGGAGCTGTTCTACATTGGCTACCATGAAAATTTAAAACTAAGCTGCCAACGCATCCCTTTCCAAACAGAAGTCCACACTGAGAAGAAGCCGCCAAGGGGAGATTTGGCCTCGAGCAGATTAGAAACAAGAGGAGAAGGTAAAAGAATTCTAAATAAATTGCAAGGGAACAAAACAGAGAAGTTTCAGAAAGAAGGCCACAGTATCTTTGAACACATGTGAAAATTAGAGAGGAGGGAGCTCTGTACGCCTATATACTGAAAGTCGCCTTCTTCTAAAAGTTGAAAGTTTTTATCCTATCTGTTCTATATGAACTGTACCACCAAGTATACAAAAGGCATGAGAGAAACATTGTCTCTTTATAAATATAGTCTATAATACATACTTTTAGAAAAATAAAAAGAAATAAAGAATTAGAATGTCACTGTTTTTTCAACCTTCAGTGAAGTAATGGACCCAGGCACTGAGCACCAACATCTCTTGCATGAAAAGAGCAACAGTCAGACATCATGTGCCTTATGACAAAGATGACAAAGGGACATCACACAACTTCTAGTGTTGCCAAAGGGATTACACATGAGTCTGATTAGGCTTCTGGATTCAGCTGCTGGTTGCAAAAAATACACAGGGCAGAAGAAGACGTTGAGCTGTGCCATGAGTATGCAATCACCAATCACCAAAGTCTAGACTGTGTAAAAATCTGTAAGCCAAGTGATTCAGTTTGTTCAACAGATATAAGGAATAAAACCATATGAGTTTTATAAGAGGGGAAACCTACAGATAAAATAACAAGGCTATAATATATTTTTAAACTGGAAGATTAAACTGTAGAGTGCAAAGATGCCCATCTTGATGATAAAATACAAAGAAGTGATCAGTATAATATAAAGATTGAATTAGTGTTCACTTTTGAGGAAAAGGATTGGCCATGATTGGGATGAAGAGGTGTCTGGATTGGTCAGCAAAGTTCTCTTTCTTGAACTGGGTTGCAGTGAGTGTTTAACAATACCTCATTAAGTTATACATTTTATAATTGTTGTGTGTATATATTTTATCTTATAGTAAAAAAAGATGTTACAAATAGAATAATCAATATCTTTGATTTCACTGAGAAATTATGAGTTACTTGGAAACTACAGAAAGGTTTGTAGAGACATGATGTGGCATTTGGATTCTTAGGAATCTTGAACAATTAGGGAGAATCCTGGAGGCCTGGGTAGAGATACAGGCCACAAGAAGGGCTCAAAGCACTGCCGTGTCTTAACTTACTATCTCCTCTGGGTCAAGAGGAGAGAGATCTGTCTGACACTGTATGACAAAGATTGTGAGTGAGCATTAAGTAAAGCGCTGCTTGAAAAAGATACTGGGGGCTAATCACTGTACCTTTCTAAACAAAAGTCAGCAGGTATTCAAAAGGTAGAGCCTGCAGATATCCAGGGAAAGGCTGAGTCAGTGTAAAAATGCTCCTAATTGGTGTGCCAAGCTCTCTACTAGACCCTGAGGTGAACAATGCCCTGTGCCACACAATCAAACCATGCCTTAGAGAAATGTAAAAACCAAAGCCTCTGTGTATGTAATGGTTTCTTTTCCTTAGGCATAAACAAGTTATAGAAAAGATGATTCTCTCAGAAAGCATTAATTATGTAATATTTCAGTGTTGGAGAGAGGGAAAAGTACAGCAGTGAGTAAATTGGCCTTCTCACAAGTATCTACCTATTACTAATCAAGTAGAAAAATCTTGCAAATAATCACTGGCCCAAAATCAGTAGTATTGATCAACCCCATAAAAGGGTGCCACCATTTATTAACTTGTTTTAAATTCATCCACTTATCTCTATTACTGCAGGCCACTATCATCTGTCTTATAGGTTACGGGAAATAACCTCCTGAGTGGTCTCCCTGTTCTTGGTATTATTACCCCATTAAATCCATTCAATATTGTGCAATCTTTTGTGTAAAACTTTTCAGTGACTTTTAGTGACACTTGGGGGAAAAAAACTCAAACTCTATACCACAGCCTAAAATGCTCTAACTGACTTCCTGAACTCATTTACTATCTATCTTGCCTTTTCTGCTTCTTTTTGTTCTAGAACATGGCAAGTTCAGACTTACTTTATGGCTTTGCACTTCTTGTTTTCCATACCTGGGATTATGTGCTCCTGAGGTTTCATGTTCCTGGTTCTTTCAAATCACTCAGATCCTAGTTCAAATATTACCACTTCAGAAGGCCTCATAGAATCCAGTTTAACCCATTTATTCCAGAGGTTGCAATTTTTTGAATTGCAGACATGTGTGAAAAATCAGACCTTGGCGATGACCTTGAGCAGTAAGATATAAATAACTCCCATATGCATAGCATTCCAATAATGGAACACTAGGCATAAATGGAAAGAGTTCTTAGTTTTCTCATATATCATCATTTTATTGTCATCATTATATTTTGACTATATGAAATTATCTTGTTTACTTTTGTTTATTTGTTTACCTGTTCTTTGTCTTGTCTGTTTCTACCTTCTGGGAGCTAAACTCAATGCAGACAAGGATGCTGCTTGTCTTGCTCTGCATTGTGCCTTCTCCACTGAAGCCCCATGCCTTTCATCACAGAAAATCCTTGAATATTTGCAAATGAATAAATGAAATAGATTACGATCTGATTTTTGGAATTTCACAGACTGTTTTTGGGGTGCCATTCACTCAACAAGTTCATGTTTTAATCTGTATTACTATCAATTCTATTTTTTTACAAATTAGTTTTTTGGAAAAATGACCTACTTACAATTCTCTAAACACATCATTCTGTCTTATTCTTCCATGTGTTTCTATATTGTCTTCCATCTCTGGGCTATACCCTCCATTTAATTCCTTAGTGTCCTAGGTAACTTCTGCTCAGGTGTGTATCTTAGTTCATTTTGTGTACTATAATGGAGTACCTGAGACTGGGAAATTTATAAAGAACAGGAATTTGTTTCTTACAGTTCTGGAGGCAAGGAAGTCCTAGGTAGAGGGCCAGCATCTGGCAAAGGCCTTCTTGCTGTATCATCCCATGGGAGAAGGTAGGAGGGTAAGAGAATACATACGCAAGACAGGGAAGGAGTCAAACTCATCCTTTAATCGGGAACCCACTCCTGCAATAACTAATGCACTTCCAAGATAACAGCATTAAGCCATTCATGAGGATAGAACTCTCACGACCTAATCACATTTTAAAGATTCCACTTCTTAATACCGTTGTATTGGGCATCACTTTTCTAATACATGACCTTTGAGGGACGTATTCAAACCATATAACACATGCTTTGTAATATTGATTAGCCCTATCTTCCAGTTTATTATCCCATCTTCTCTACTACTTTGGAAGTTTGTGCATTATCATACTCTATTTTAATACATTTCACAGCGTTATGTACTCATTTTTTACAAATCAATATCCATTAAATAGTAAAGTTATTGAGAGCAGAAATGAAACAATATTTATTAATATATTTCCAGTACTCGGCACATGATAAGGACTATGACTTAATATGTGAATAAACTCAGGTTATAATTTTGCATGGGTTAACTTGGGCAAGGATAGGATATATGGCTTGATACTAGTTTAAGGTTTTAGACTGTTAATGTTTTTTTCTAATATAAAGTATTAAGAAAATGGTTATGTTTTCTAGCTTTAATGTGTATATATATGCCAGTGGAACAACCCAAAAGTGACTATAGGAAGACTTTTTCTAGTCTATATAATCAAATTGAATTTAGGATTAGGAATGTGGGCTTCATGTCCCACAAATAATTTCAAATCACAGTTTAATTTCTATTGACATTGCTTTCATTTTGGCACCTATATAAACTTTATTTCATTCACTGCATGTTCATTTTATAGACTGAAGCATCAGCTTTTGAGGGTTCTGTCATCACGTCTACATAGTTTTCCTATGTGTAAAATAAGAGTATATCATGGGAATTTCTATACAGCAGAATAGTTAAGACCAAAGCTTTTGAACCTAGACTGAGTTGAAGTACTAGCTCTGCCGCTAGTCAGCTTTGTGTCCTTGAGCAGGGTAATTAACCTTGTTTTATTGCTAAATTTTTCTTTTCTGTAAAATGGGGGCTAATATCAGTACCCATCCTCTGGCCAGGAGCAGTGGTTCGTGCCTATAATTCCAGCACTTTGGGAGGCCAAGGCAGGCAGATCACTTGAGATCAGGAGTTCAAGACCAGCCTGGCCAACATGGTGAAATCCCATGTCTACTAAAAATACAAAAATTAGCCGGGTATGGCGGTGAGCACCTGTAGTCGTCCCAGCTACCTGGGAGGCTGAGGCAGCAGAATCGCTTGAACCTGGGAGGTGAAGGTTGCAGTGAGCCAGAATCATGCCACTGTACTTCAGCCTGGGCAACAGAGCAAGACTGTCTCAAAAAACCAAACAAACAAAACAACAACAAAACAGTACTCATAATACTAGGTTATGATGAGAATCAATAACCAACACATAAAAAGTCCTTAAACAGGGCAATGAACACAGAAAGCACTCAACATATTGTTATTAACGTTGTTTCACAAGGTATAGGAAACCAGTGTTTTCATACCATGCTGATCTTGGACCCTGAGAACTTTTTTTTTTTTTTTTTTTTTTTGAGACAGGGTCTCACTTTGTCACCCAGCCTGGAATGCGGTGGCACAAAGACAGCTCACTGCATAGTTGAACTCCTGGGCTCAAGAAATCCTCCCGCCTCAGCCTGTCTAGTAGCTGGAACCACAGGCATGTACCACCATGCCCAGCTAAATTTTAAAATTTTTTTGTAGAGACAGTGTCTCACCCTGTTGCCCAAGCTAGTCTTGAATTTCTGGGCTCAGGAGACCCTCCTATCTTGGCCTCCCAACCTGAGAACTTTTATATTTCTTAGAAAGTTTGTGGTAGTCTGAATCAC
The DNA here is from genome assembly GCF_024542745.1 of Macaca thibetana thibetana. Taxonomy (NCBI): domain Eukaryota; kingdom Metazoa; phylum Chordata; class Mammalia; order Primates; family Cercopithecidae; genus Macaca; species Macaca thibetana. Next base: position 90,274,724 of record NC_065590.1, read on the forward strand.
ATATTATATTTTCACACTTTGGCCTACTAATTACCTCTAGAACTATTTTCAAAGAGATATGAACATGATCAATGAGATCTTACAATAAAAATTGGAGCCATGATTAATTGTATTAGGTCATGCTTGCACTGCTATAAAGAAATATAGTTTTCCTGCAGATTAGTTCTTGTCTGGTAAACGTGTGTGTGTGTGTGCGCGCATGTGTATGTGTGTATCTGTGTGTGTGTATGTGCATGCATGTGTATTTGACCACTATTCTATACAGTACAATGTAACTCTAGACACAAAGTCTCTATATATCTCCCCTTTATTGCCTAAATAGCTCACTGTGGAAAAGTCTGTCATTACCTGAGACTGGGTAATTTATATATATATATTTATTTTATATATATAAATTTATATATTTATATTAAATTTGTTAATTTACATTATATATAAATGTATATATATACTTATATATATATAAAGGAGTTTGACTGGCTCATGGTTCTGCAGGCTGTACAGGGAGCTTGATGCTGGCATCTTCTTGGCTTCTGGGGAGGCCTCAGGAAACTAGCAATCATGGCAGAAGGTGAAGGGGACGCAAGACTGTCACATGACCGGAGCAGAAGCAAGAGAGAGAATGAGGTGTCACACTTTTAAATAGCCAGATCTTGTGAGAAGTCACTCACTATTGTAAGTACAGCACCAAGGGGATGATTCTAAACCATTCATGAGAAATCCATCCCCATGATCCAATCATCCCTCACTAGGACCCACCTTAATACTGGGGATGACAATTTAACACAAAATTTGGGGCAGGGACACAGATCCAAACCATATTATTAATATTTAAAAATAGACCAAGCATTAGTCATTGTTTAATGGAGTATCATGTGGTGATTCTTAAAATAAGAATTATTTTAAGAATTATTCATAGACTGTATGAAAACACGAAAAAATTCTAATATGATGAATAAAATATTTAAGATTTAATATGCTAAAAATTACATAGTTTTATATAGATCACAAACTTGTAAAACTCGATTCATACTTGGAGATAGTTGATTTACTTATGTAAAATATTCTTCAAGGACCAAGTGCAGAAAATATAAATGTACACAATATATTTTACCTTTTAAAAGCTCAATATATATTTGATTGAAAAAAAAAGTGACTGAAATAATGGGAGCAATAGCTCAGCTTTTAAAACTGCATTTAATGAAGCAGTGGTTCTTAACCGGGGGTAACTCCTCCCAACTCCATCTCCAACCCCAGGAACATTTTCAAGTGTCACAACTAGAAAACTGCAAGACAAGAGCTACTACTTGCATCTAGTTAAAAGATGCCAGAGATAGTGCTAAATATCATTCAATGCACAGGATAGCTCCATACAACAAAGAATCACCGAGCCCAAAATGTCCACTGTGCTGTCATTGAGAAACCTTGCAATATGGGTATACTGCTCTTTGTCAGAGTCCACCAGGGTTCAGGCCATCACCGAAAAGGAAAAGGCAATATTGTTAAATCTAGTTCTTTGGAAGAACCTACAGAAATTCAGAAGTTTTTCGCATTTATTTGATGGATTGCCTATAATTTAGTTTGCATATATCACAGTGATCTTGACATGGGAATGTGTAATTCAAGTCTTGAATGTTCCCTTAAATTTTATCTTGACAAGACAGATGAACTAGGCCATCTTTTCCAGGTGTACCACTGTAAGCCATAAGTGTGCATGCCCTCAAGGAAATGGATGGAGAGAACATTTCTTTAGATATCTAGACACTTTGCTTCTTATCGCTCCCATTCTCCTCACTTTGAAACATACACACACAACTTAGTGATCGTTGAAAAGTTGCTTCACTTCTCTCTGCCTCACTAATCTCATCTGTAAAGTGGAGATTATAGTAGTTTTCCTGCAGATTAGTTCTTGTCTATTAAACGTGTGTGTGTGTGCATGTGTATGTGTGTATCTGTGTGTGTATGTGCATGCATGTGTATTTGACCACTATTCTCTAGAGTACAATGTAACCCTAGACACACAGTCTCTATATAGCTCCACTTTATTGCCTAAATAGCTCACCGTGGAGAAGTCTGTCAGTAACAACATAAGATTATTTGTTCTACTCTAAGGATCTTTCTTTGCCCTTTGTCTTTGAACGGGAATCAGTCTGGACTGAGCTTCAGGAGCTCAATAGACTCTGAGCTGATAATGTTCATTCAGAATCTGCATCTTCAGACTACAAAGGGGACCATCAATTTTATCTCAGGCCTGGAACAGCCGTATTCAATTAACACTGCATCACACGATCACCCATTCCGGGACCAACCCCCCTCCTTGTCTCCACAGAGACTTGCCCTCACTTGGAGAAAGGCCTGCAAACTGGTCATTTATCCGACAGACTCAACTTCGGCAGAAAACTTTAGCCACAGAACTTGCTATCATATCTGTAAGAAATGTTCCAACATAAAGATGTATGGGCTGATTAAAATTTGTATTATCCCTTAAAAACTGAAGATTGAAGTTAGTACATACAGAAACGGAGGGTATCTTACTTGGTTTTAAATTTGACTGATGAAGACCTCTAGCTTCTAAGCTCCTAGTTTTTTGGATTAACTTTTTGTACCATAAAACCACTTAATCATGAAAATGGCAGAGCTAATATTCATACTCTCCGTTCAGATGCTGTGAAGAAAAAGGTTATTTCAGTCACAGGATTAGAGGGGCAAGTATGTGGACTAGGAGCGCACACATTCTTCTTGCTTCCTGAGACGCTCACTGAAAATCTCTTCCGGGAAGAGATTCCAAATCCAAACTCCCAAGCAGAGCCTGTCTCCTCTGGGCAATAAAGGGTGAGGTTAACTCTAGCCACCTCAACCTTTCCCCTTTTCTCTCATCTTTGGTAGCCTGTGGCTGTTGTCACCCTCACTCACTAAGTCTGCTTTTCATTAAGAAATATGCTGTCAAACAATTATACCTCAAGATAGAGAAATATTTGAACCAAAGAACCAAGGATCTAAAAGAAAAAGCTGGTAGTAAGATACTCAATATATTAAAAAGAAATAGAAACTCAGTGAGATGTGGCTCCGTTCCCTGAGAATACTCAACATGTCAGCTTAGGACAGAATTGTGATTAAAAAGCAAATTTCGGCCAGGCGCGGTGGCTCACGCCTGTAATCCCAGCACTCTGGGAGGCTGAGACGGGAGGATCACGAGGTCAGGAGATTGAGACCATCCTGGCTAATACGGTGAAACTCCATCTCTACTAAAAATATAATAAATTAGCCGGGTGTGGTGGTGGGCACCTGTAGACCCAGCTACTCTAGAGGCTGAGGCAAGAGTATGGCATGAACCTGGGAGGCGGAGTTTGCAGTGAGCCGAGATTGCGCCACTGCACTCCAGCCTGGGCGACAGAGACTTTGTCTCAAGAAATAATGATAATAATAATAATAAATTAAATTAATTTTAAAAAAAGCAAATTTCCTAAGTTCCAGACTAGAACTCTATATTAAAGCTATGATTTATAACAATGAGAAGTAGGGTTAATTTAGTCCATATACTAAGCCTAATATAATTTGCATGATGAAGGAAAAATTTTTTTAAAAGAATTCATGTGAGAATAAAATGGAGAAATGTACTGGGCCTTTAAACTTGTTAAAACATCTTTTCGGGCTTTGTATACAGAATTCTTAGATGTCTCCTGAGATTTCTGTTCCCACCCCCTGGTGTACTCTTCTGTATAATCCTTAATCTTTGAATGTGGGTGTGGACATGATGTGACACAACTGCCATGATTTGCTTACCTCATATGACAAAGCTTAATGGATCTTGCAGATATAATTAAGGTTCTAATCAACTGACTTTGTGTGAATCAAAATGGATATTTTCTTAGTTGAGCACAACCTCATCAGATGACTTGTTAGAAGAAGTCAGATAAACCTAAAGGGAAATTCTCCTGCTGGTCTTGAAGGAGCAACCACAATGACTTCTACAGATTCAAGAAAAATAATTCTTCCAACAACCTTGTGAGGTGTGACGAAGACCCAGAATATCAGAAGAGCCCTAGCCGATACTTTGTGAGAATTGGAGCAAAGGTACCAGGCAAGCCTTGCCCAGACACTTGACTCACCTAAACAACAAGATAATTAATGGATGTAGTTTTAACCACTAAATTTATGACAATGTATTATACAGGAATAGGCAACTAACGCAGAGTTTGGTAACTGGAAGTGGGGTGCTACTATAATGAAAACCTAAACATGTAGGAGGAGCTTTGCAATTACACAGAGGAGAGACTGGAGGAATTTGAAGAGTATAACAGGGAAAGCCTTAATTGTCTTGAACAGATTGTCAGGAGAAATGTGAACTTTGAGGGTGCTGTTGGTGAAGGCTTAGGAGGAGGTGGTGAACACGCATCTGGAAACTAGAGGAAGGGTCCTCATTATTAGGTAGTGAAAGAATGCTTAGTGAAATTATCTCCTGCACGTATGTGGAAAGGAGAAGCTGAAAGTGATGAGCCTGGTTTTTAGCAAGGGGATTTCCAAGCTGCTTTGTGGTTTCTTGCTGCTCATAGTAAAATGTGAGAAGAGAGAGATAAATTGAGAGAAGAACTGTTAAAAAAAAAAAAAAAAAAAAAAGTAGGACTTTACCATTTTGAAAATTTGGCCTGTAGCAGGTTTTGTACAACCCTGAACTAAAAATGTTCTTTATATTTTTACAGAGCTTCCAGAGTAGTTTCACTAATTACCAATCCCGAGGGAGGAATCCCACTGCATGGAGAAGAGCTAAGATCATCACTATGCCAACCGTCAGGAATAGGAGTCCAAACGTGTCTGCCTGGTGCATCTTGGGTTACAGTTTGACCAATGGCCTGAGTTTGGCGAGAGAGAACACATTCACACACAACAAGTTATATGAAGTGGGTTGATTACTTACAAATAGGCATCAAGAGACAAAAGGAGTCTCAGATCCATTGTGAGCCAGTCCCTTCCCCACCAGCCTCAAGAAAGCTGCTGGGGTGGATAGAGGATCAATTGCATGTGCCCCTCTTGCACCACAGCTGAAGGACCCTGACAAAGAGCCAGTCCTGGGTTATACACTTCAGGGGCAACATGAATCACTAGACAAAGCGTTTTTTTTGTTTGTTTGTTTGTTTGTTTGTTTTGTTTTGTTTTGTTTTTTGAGATGGAGTCTCGCTCTGTTGCCCAGGCTGGAGTGCAGTGGCGCAATCTCGGCTCACTGCAAGCTCCGCCTCCCAGGTTCATGCCATTCTCCTGCCTCAGCCTCCCGACTAGCTGGGCCTACAGGCGCCCATCACCACGCCTGGCTAATTTTTTTGTTGTTGGTTTCTTTTCAGTAGAGATGGGGTTTCACTGTGTTAGCCAGGTTGCTCTTGATCTCCTGACCTCATGATCCACCCGCCTCGGCCTCCCAAAGTGCTGGGATTACAGACGTGAGCCACCGCGCTCGGCCGAATCACTGAGCAAAGCTTTAAAGAATATCCTGCTTCTGAGGTAGGGAGGAACAAATGATGGGCCATCCCAGTCAGTTCCTCCTTAAATAAAGATGTTGTATTCCGCCAGGCGCGGTGGCTCATGCTTGTAATCCCAGCACTTTGAGAGGCCAAGACGGGTGGATCACAAGGTCAGGAGTTCGAGACCAGCCTGGCCACCATGGTGAAACCCCACCTCTACTAAAAATACAAAAATTAGCTGGGCGCTGTGGCGGACGCCTGTAATCCTAGCTACGTGGGAAGCTGAGGCAGGAGAATCGTTTGAACCTGGGAGCCAGAGGTTGCAGTGACCCGAGATCGCACCAGTACACTCCAGCCTGGGTGACAGGGCAAGACAGGAACAAGGCCAGGCCCAGGCTGCTTCAGGCAGTCCGTATCTTAGGATATTACATCCCAGCACAGCTATTCTAAAATCTACACGCAGGAAAGGGTGGGTGCGGAAAACTGGGTTTGTCCAAGGCCACCCGAAGAACTGTACCACAGAACTGACTAAAAGAGAAAAGAAAAAAAATACTATGTAACGGAGACTGTATATGACTTGCAAAGTCCAAAATAATTACCATCTTTAGAGAAAAGATTTGGCTGCCTTTGTTCTAGAAGATAAAAGCAGAACTTCTCAAAGTGAGTCTGTAGGACTCTAGGATGCTTTTATAGTCACTACAGGATATTTTGTCCTGGTGGACACAGACCAGTGGGGTAGATGATGGGTGAGCCATTCTTAACAAAGGAGAAGCAACCAGAATCTTAACAGCATGAACTCTAATGATGGGAAGGTGATGCAGGTGACTCTGTGGTCTGTTCTTCATCAGCCTTAACTTAGACACCCTCTTCCTAATGCATTGAAGAGGGGAGTCAGGTAAAACAACATCACTGCTCATTAAAATGAACTTTGATGACCTTGTGGCTATATTTGGGGGCTTGGATTCTGCTGACTTTAGAAAATGCATGGATTAAAAATACATATCTAAAGGAACTTATTTTTTTTCCAAGATACCTCTTGAGCAAGTTTGCTGAGTCTCAGTGTACCATAGGTATGATAAAGTTGATAAGGAAGAGGGGTTTGGCAGTGCAGTTAGTGGAAAGAACTCTGGCCTTGGAATCAAGAGGCCTGGACATGTCATTAACCCTTTCTTCATCTTAATCTTCCTGTGTGTAAATTGAAGAGGATTGGAATAGACCAGTGGTTGTGAATCTCAGTTCAGAAAAGCATAGCATAGCTAGGAGGTGTTTCAGGAACCATCGTGGGTACAAGGAGAAAGAATAACATATGTCTCTAGGTCTCCACCTCCTGTTTAACCCGAGGAGCTCTGCTGTTATATCTTATATGTATGATATTTTACATAAACTTTCTTATGTTTAAAAGTCCACTGTTTAAAAATAAAGTTTCTTAAATTTCTGTCACTTGTACTTTAAAATTCTGTGGTCTGTTATTCTTTTGGCATGAAGGGCCAATTGATGGTGCTGGTGGTGGGGACCAGGATGACTGGGGTGATGGTCAGAAAGGTGGGAGGGAAGGAGGAGACAGGACAAGTCTCCACAACTGACATTAGAGGTTAAGGTAAAGCTGTGAGTCTGGAGCCAAGGAGGAGGCAGATGTCTCTAAGGGAACTTCTTTATCTGAGCCTCTAGAACTCTGAGTCTACGTGCTATGCAAATCAGAGTTCTCCGTGCGGTTAAAAACAGGAAAGCAGCACTCAAGAGTTCAGTCTCCAAGGACAAAAGGTGTCCTTCTCCAAGTCAGGCATATTTAGGATTCTAGACTAGCAATCTGGACAGTGGTAAAGTGAGAGGCCCAGACAGCAGTCATGCTATTGTTCTTTATCAGGATGCTCTTTATGTTCTTTCTGTTGGGTTCAGTGGTAAATCTCAGGGGAAGAGAACTTATCACACAACATTTCCTCATACCTGCCAGGTTCCAGGACATAAGTCTTATAGTGTTTAATCTGGAGACACCTTGAAAGATTCTATGTTTAAATCATTTCATTAAATAGGTTAGAAATCTAAGGCCACGATCAGAACACATAACAATTTAGGAATTTATTATATTTGTTATTACTTAGGCTAAGTTGCTATAACAAAAATACCAGAATTGACTTAAACAAAACACACGCAATATCTATTTTATGGGAGTCCAAAACTGGGCAGCCCAGGGCTGGAGGGACCTCACTGCTGCTATCCTCAAATGTGACTTCTGTCTCTAGGGCCAAGGCAGGCAATGTGAATAAACTGCACCAGGTGGACAAGATTTGGTCACATAAGTGAAGGTGAAGGATCAAAAGCTCCAACACAGAGGGAGGAATAGCTGATAGTCAGGCCTGGGTCAGGAATGCAGGCAGCTTTGATGAGCATTTCTTTTTTGAGACTGATCGGGCCAATGAGGAAGCTTAACCATTGCTAACTAGCTGTCATCCGAGAATCTTCTGGAAAAAAAGGGACCATGTCTACTGAATGTGCCAGATTCCCACTTATAGTTAAAACTCAGAAAGGTCAGGACATGTGAAGTTTGACTGAAGATAACTCACGACTCAATAAATCCATTCCTTCTTTCCACCTCACTTCTATATATAGATCCTGTACTGGGCCCCAGATCCTGGGTTCTATAGGATTCAGATATGTGCAGAGGAGAAGAGAGGCTTTTTGCTCTAAGGAGACAGAAGAAGGTATGATGTAATAAAGGCTTTGACTTTCATTTGTTTATTTATTAGGAAAACTTTGGTGATCCCAGGAGAAAACTAAACTTTTTTTTTTTTTTTTTTTTTTTTTTGGGATGGAGCCTCACTCTGTTACCCAGGCTGGAGTGCAGCAGTGCAGTCTCAGCTCATTGTAACCTCTGCCTCCCAGGTTCAAGTTATTCTCCTGTCTCAGTCTCCCAAGTAGCTGGGATTACAGACACCCACCACCACATCTGGGTAATTTTTATATTTTTTGTAGAAAAGGGGTTTCACCATGTTGGCCAAGCTGGTCTTAAACTCCTGACCTCAAGTGATCTGCCTGCCTTAGACTCCCAAAGTACTGGAATTACAGACGTTCATCATTGTACCTGGCCAGAACTAACCTTTGGACAGTCTTCCACAGGTAGACTACACTGGGGAGGTCATGGAGAGACTACAGTGGCAGTGGCGAAGCACAGCTCCTAGATTTCAGACCAGTGGTCTTGATGTTCCAGAGCAGATCATGCTCAAGAAATCAATATTCCTCTGTTAATTGTAAATCCTAACAGAAAGATAATGAGATAGCAAGAGTATTTGATGAGAGAAAGTGATCAACCAAACTAAGAGTCCTTCTAGACATCAGTTGCCTCTAATAATAACCAATATTCATTCCTGGTCTCATTCTAGCCACTGTGCTAAGCACTTGGTATATACCACATTAAAGTACTCTTATTATCCTCATATTTTAAACGAGGAAGTTGCAAAATGGTTAAGTAAACTACGTAGAGCTATTCAGCTTTGGAGTGGTGAAGCTGGGATTTTAATCCAAGGTTTTCGGCTCCACAGCTTGCCTGACTGACCACTAAGCCCTTCTGCTTGTCATTACTATTATTTTTCTGTTCCGGGTTCTCCTTATCCATTAATCATTTTCTTTGGGCTATTTTTGCTTTCACAGTAAAAATATAAGCCTTTTAAAGGTAGAGACTTATATTTATTTCCCTCCAGTCTTTACCCAGTTCCAAGCATACAGTCAGTATTTTGACAATGCCTGATTGACAACTTATTGAAGTTATAGCCATACAATCCTATTAAAAATTAACTGCACATTATTATTAAAGTCAAATATAAAAGCATTCTCATCAATTTCCTCTTCTACTTACAAGTAAATTTCCCACACATTATATTAAGAGCTAACAGCAACAGCTTCATCACACCTTCCTAGCTGAAGTGGCCAGATAGCACCATCCATAACCACTGCAGCGCTATTCTGACCTGAGTTGACACCAGTGAACAATCCTTGAAAAGTGTGCTTCTTTTTGGCTTCTTCTGTTGGCAGCATTTCACCTTTCAGTTTCATCCTCTACTCACTGGGATATTACATTGCTGAGACCTAAGATTAGTTGCTTATGGAAGAAAGAGTGGGCGTTTGCAGCAGGCTCTGTTAAAATCATTACCCGTTCTTTTCCCATCATTGCCTGGACCAAATGCCTGGATTCGTGACTGTGTGCGAAAAGCAGTGCTCAAATTCATAATCCTGTCCTTTAAAATAGATCTTTCTAGATGGAGAAGAAAAAGTGGAAAACATTTTCTTTGCAGTTATTTTGGGAAAGTGACTTGAGATCATAAGGGGCACTCAGTAAGTATTTGTTTTATGAATGTGTGAATTGAAAATGTTTGCAGAATTCTCCATTAAGAAGATGCTATTCCCAGGGGACTGGCTTTCTACCAAAGGTAGGTTCCTTGCACTTAATAACTGCCACCTTTCTTTTGCAAAAGCCACCGATTTCAGCAGGTATTTCTCTTCATCTAGCCTTTTGTTTCATCCATGTATCACTTACTTACTGCCTTCTATTGATCAAGATCATGTGAGATTTAGATGCAGAGATGATATAAATATGGTTCTTGAACACACAATTATTTGTTAGCTTTTAATCCTTGATTTGATGCCTCTGTGTGCAATCATTACACGCATTCTTATTTTAGACAGGCCTTGAAAACTCCTCTGGTAAAACACAGGTACCTCATCAAAAACTTCTCTGCCTAATGGCAGAAGTGATCACAGGAATCCCTTTCTCATGTTATGAGCCTGATACCCTGGCCACAGCAAATTGGACTAAAGATGAGTGGCTGTCTGTACATCAGAAAATTCATCAGATTGTATCTCTTGGGAAACCTAAGAGTTAGTCAGGAAAAAAAAAAATGGGTTGCTAACTCCATCAGAAACTTTTTTTTTTTTTTTTTTTTTTTTTTTGAGTAGGCACCCTTTATTAGTCAGGAGAGTTGATGCTTTTCTGCAGTAACATTATCTCGGCAACTTGTCCTAACAAAGCTTTATTTCTTACATACTCTTACGCAGTGCCAATGAGAGCTCTGCTCCATATAGTGACACAGGAACTCAGACTGACAAATAGCTTCACTACCTTGTGGCCACATCAAGTGGAACATACAGGCTCTCCTGTCATGTTCAGGGACAAGAGAGGCTGGACAGTCATACATAGGCTTTACATGACCTTAACCTGGAAATATACATAACTTTTTCTCAAGTTCTATTCCCCAGGACTAGTCACATGAATCCAGTGAATTGCACAAGGCTGAGAAATGTAAAAAAGCAATATTTGGTAAGCATTCTCTGTGTCATACATGACTAATATTTTATATTCATGTACATTTAACTTAGATGTCTATCTTAATTTATGATATATATTATCAGAAAGCCATTCAATGTAAAAGAGTAAATAATAAAAATAAATGGAAATAAATCTTCTGTTTTCTTCCTGCGCTCTGTCTAGTCTTGCACACTCAGTGGAGAACTCCACTGGAGAGTTCTTAATACATCATGACATTCTGCTTCCCTCTGAGGAATGACTGTATTGCTGCTGACAGAATTCTCTTTCTTTTCCTCTGCCCTTGTGCCATTACTGTGAATCTCTATTTATTGAGATAACCTAAACTCACCTTTGTTCCAGCAACCTGAAAGAGCTTACCTAACAAGATTCCCCTCTGCCCATCATCTCTAGGACCCATGGAACATTCCAGTCTAGAAATGCCATCCAGGTGTTTTCTGTTGAGCAAAACAGCAATGTTTAGACCCCTTGTTCTTTCTTGGATGCTTCCCTAAGTCCATGTGAATCCCTCCTGCATGCATTTCTTATGGTCCTTTCTACCACAGTGCCCATCACAGAATAATTATTCAAGGGTAATTCAATGATAATCATTCAGCCTTAAGGCAAAATTGATCGACAGCATAGTAGTTCTCCCTATCTGGCGGTCCCTCATACATAGAATCATAGATTTTTAGGAGAAAAAAAGAACTTTGAATATAATTCAGTACAACACTTTTATTACCTAGATGAGGAAATTAGGAAGTTGAGACCCAGCTATCTTGACTAGCTTAAAACAGCTATGTGGCATCAAAACCCATTATGAAGTCAATTTACTTTGATTCTTAGGACTTCCCAGGAAGAGTAGGCACAGGGGACACATAAATAGAAAACATAAAAAAATCAACAAATCCTCAATTTCACTTAACTTTTGTTTAGCACTTTCTTTTGTCTTCTGTGATAATTGAAATCAAAGATACAATGGCAATTAGGACTCAGTATAAAAATTAAGGCAGATAATTTTTGGTGACAGAATGGAAAAGAAAACACTGTTTGAAACAACACTTCCATCTGCTCCAAAGAAGTCCAACATAACAAACCCACCAACATCTTCATGCAACATAACTTAGACAGTAACCAGACAGTAATTCAGATGGTAACGTTGGTATTTACAGAGAAGTCCACTGGGAAAGAGTAATTTCATTTCCAAGGATTCACCAAAGTGAGACCTGACTTTGCAAACAATGTAATTTTTTCTGGAAGATTCTTGAGAATTTTTTTGGTATTTCATAATCTGATAATATTTGTAATTCTTGTTATGTCTTAAGTTATACCTTTATTTAATGGACTTCCCCACTTTCATTGAAAGACACAAAAAAGTAGAAATGATATAGTGAATTTTATAATTCATTCATTCAAGGGTTTATTGGACACTTACTCTGCAAACTTTGTGCTAGCTGCTGAGGACAAAACAAGGAACAAGGAAGATCTGTTTCTGTCCTCATTGAGCTTACAATGTTAGTTCCTAGGGAATCCATATGTCTATTTTTCTGCATCTCTGGAATGCTTGAGAAACCTCTGCTTTGCACCTAAGATGAACTTCAAGTACAAATTGTATTTCATATTATAGTCTAGTGTCCTCATGCAGAGGTTAAAAAAAAAAAAAAAAAAAAAAAAAAGTCATTGTGGTGAAAACATCTGAATGTGAATCCCAGCTCTGCCACTCACTAGCTTTATTACTTTAGACAAATTACTTTGATTATTAAATGATGATTGACAAACTTCTACATCAATTAGCTATTGCTGCACAATAAGCCACCTCACAACTCTATGACTTAGCACAAGGGTCATTTATTATTGATTATTTCTCAGCAGCCTGTGGCTTAGCAGTGGGATCAGCTTATCTGAGAACACCTGCTACCCTGGGCATGTTCTTCTCAAGGAAACGGCCAACATACAAGAGCTCCTAATCTGCAAAACTAAATAATGGATGTAAAGTGCTTACTACATGTTCTCCATAAACAGCAGTTATTATCATCACTCCAAGTTTCCCCTTTGATATTTGAACAGCTTTCTTAAACATTACCTTGGTCTACTGACTCCCTCGCCTCTTACCTTCTAACACACCATTGAAGGTCCACTTCCTCCAATCAGGCCACCTCTTACCTCTTGAGAAGAATCTAGACTTGGTTTGTGATTTTGGGAGATTCTCTGAACCACCTCTGGAAGACTGTCTTGCCCAGAACTCTACAGCTTCCTTTCTTAGGCTCTGCCTCCTAGCTGGGACAGTGCTGCAATGACAACCTCTCCCTCTGGCAGCCACACTGACTAGTGAAATTCTGAGCAGTGTATGCTAAAGAGGATGCTAGCACTCCTGTTGAGAATGCACTGTATATGTTATTACAATTAATTCTCATAACAGTATGTAGGTCATGTTCATTACTCCTCCTCCAACAGATGAAAAAATTTTGACATACTTTATAATGTTTGACTATTAAATTAAAACAAAATTCTATTTCTGGGTTTTATAGGAGTTAAAAAGTAACATCCCTCTTTTCCCCACTGAAGATTCCTTCTTGAGTATCAACTGAGATAAAGAAGTCAGACAAACTCTGGAGATCAAAATGCCAACATTAAAACTAATAAAGATGAGAAAGTTATAAACTTAGCACTGATAATTTGCTAATACTGAGCTGTAAAATTAGACAGAATTATTACCTGGTAAAGTCAGTTCTGGAATATTTCAGGTCTCCCTTTGGGGGGCAGGCTCTTAAACCTATGATGAAGAGGGAAACTGTGACAGCAATATCTCCCAACAAATAAAAAGGGTTGAGATTTTTGTGCAGTTTCTGCTTCCAAATTTGTCGAACAGACAATTGACTCCAGTGAGGAGATGAAGGAGAAGATATTGAGAGATGCAAGGGGTTTTACTAACTGAAGCCTCTCCAGGTGGACCTGAAGCAGAGAAAAGGAGGTTCCCATCATGCTTATTACAACAGTAAATGCAGATTACGGCACTTCAGAAATCTTCCCTATTTCCTACTGATTCCTGGAAGTTTGTCAATTACCCCAAGATGGAAGGCTTAAATGTTCTAACATTTGCATATTGTCATGCACTCATTATTCCATTAATAAAGGTGATATACTCTGTAGGCATATATTCCCATCCTATCAGGATAAGAATAGATTAATATTTCAAAGGCAAGGGTAATATTATTCTCTACCTCTAAATTTTGGGGATTATTAGAAAACATGGATACTTAAGATAATACATGGCTATAGGAAAGATAATCATTTATACCTACTCCCCTGCTATGCTGTGGGGGAAGGCATCCTGATTCCTCCATTTGTTTGAGCCAAACTGTACTCTGTCTTGAACATGAGAAGTGGTGTTCTTCTCCCCCATAGAAACTCTTGAATTCATAAGGAAATAAAATATTTCTTGAACTATGTTCTGCCAATGTCTTCGTGTTTTTTAAATAATCATATAATCTTCAGATAGCCATGACTTTTAGGGAGGAGACACTGAGCATATTAGAGATTGAGGCTTAGAGAGGGAACATGACTTGTCCAAGGTCATATCATAGGTAAATTCCAGAGTTTGGATTAAAATCCACAACAATCTCTTCCTAAGTCAGTGAAGCTCTTAGAAATGTCATATTTTAATACTTATAATTGCATCATTGAAATCCTCCATTTTGATGCTTCAAGCAAGAAATAAATTGGAAATAAACATGGACCCACAATTATAGAAGACATGCATTCAGCTCTTGTTAGACTTGTCTCCTTAGGATGAGGGAGGCATCCCTAGGAAGTGGATGAAAAGGACATTATTTAGCAAAATCAAAAACATCAGTCGAGCAACAGCTTTCTCTTTCTGGAAGCCTCAGTGTGAGTTTTCAAAGCAGAGGGCTGCAGTTTTCTTCACAGACGGGTGTTTGGGTCATCAGTTTCTCAGCTGTATTAACTGGAATTACTGGAGTGAGAAGAAAACATGGAAATTAATCGACCTCCTGGTGGTAGCCTCCCACCATGGCCCTAGACTATTCTGCCCACTATGTTGGGCAGAAGATGATTGTGTGCACACTTTGTGAATCACTCAATATCAGACCAGCATGAGCACTGTTATCAGATCTTGTGGGGACAGAAGACATACGGAAAGCACCAAACACTGTCTTCTTGGCCCTTGTTAGATGCAGTGCATTTGAGCTTTTCTTATCTTTACAAGTTGTTTGGGTTGCATTTGGTAGCTAAGATCTGAAGCAATCTGCTCAAACATCCCACAAGTAGGCATGGATCATCAGTAATATGTGCTATTTATACACACATGCACATACACACATATACACAATTCTTCTCCATCTCTGAAATCTTCATCTTTTTACTTATTTATCATGGCATCTTTGGGGCTCACAAAGACCTAGCACATGCCTGACCTACACTGACCACATAGCAACTCCGTGGGGCAAATAATGTTATCTCATGTTACAGGCAGAGGGACCAAGGTTTAAAGAGTTGCACCTGGCCTGGGTCAGTGGAGCAATAAGTGGCAGGCATCCGTCAGGGCCAGAGTCTTCACTCTCTAACTCCTGTGTGTTTGAGCTTCACCCCAGAGTCTGCAAAGTGAAAAACTATTGAGGTAGGATAATGTGTTATACTCCCTAGCCTTCCCTCCTCTCTAACTCACAAATTTATCAAGTCTCCAGAGAGGACTAAGGAAAGCTTGAGCCCTGGCAGGAAGCCACCTAACCAATGATGAATTGCCATTGAGAATGGGACCCCTGGGAAGAGGTGAAGCCTCAGTGTAGTACCTCCACGACAAAACAAAACAAAACAAAACACAAAAATACAAAGACAAAACAGAAATGGATGATCACTGTTTCTTTTCTGAAAAGGGAGATCAAAATGAAAAAGGATAAACTCAACTTTTAGTAAAATAGTGAAATACCCTGTAAGCTATTGCTCACGCCCAATAAGTTGAGTAGATTGTCAAAATTGCTTTCTTAAGAAAACCTTGTTTTGCACTTTCAGAATCAAAATAATCTTATCTTTAGTTGCAGAGAAACAGGACACTTTGTTCCAAACAAATCCTTCTTTCTGGTGCTTCACAACACAATTGTGGTAACAGGGGACCAAACACTTAATCTTGACTCTCTTATTTCATCCTTCATTTTTTCTTTCTTCTTTCCCTCCCTTCCTCTCTTCCATCAACAACCCAGTGAGAAATCTTTACTCGGTGTCAGATTCTACACAGAGTACCAAGTCTTGGAAAATGAAATACATATGACTGTTTAAATAAATCACTATGTTTTTACTCATGGCCCTTTTTTTATTTCATCTAAAATGCTGCCCTCACATCTCCACTAATGAACTTTCCATTGTTCCCTTAAAAGCCTTTCCCACTGTCCTCTACCTGGGAAAGTAGATGTTCAGTGTCTTAGCAAGAGGGTTTCCATTATTGACATCTTCAAAGAATACAAACATGTTTACTTAGTAGACAACAGCTAGGCAAACAACAGGTTGCCATTTGAGAATGGTAGGAGTATGTTCTCAGTTGTTTTACTGATTTACTAATAAAAGCCATTACGGACCATTCACATCTTAGTGTGATTTTTTATGGCCAAACATAAGTCGGCTCACAGGATCCTGAGAAGGTAGGGGTGTGTGTGTGTATATATATGTGTGTGTAAGACAACCTGGTATGGGAAATTTAGCTGCTTAGAGAAATCAGACATTCTAAATGGGGACTAAGAAAAATATTTCTCGAAGAACACCCATGTATCAAGTAACATGAATAAAGAAAGCTTTTAAAATAAAGTGGGTCACGAATATGATGATGATGATGGTGATGATGATGATGTGTGTCTGTACAGGAGTGTTGGGGGATCCTTATGCCCCCAAAGTCAGAGTTCCACTTCCTATGGCATTAAAGTACCGGAAAGTACCTTCAACTCACCAATTTATTTGAGTTAATTTTATTTTGATTCATAAAGTAGCCAAACTTTCCCAGAATCTCAGGATTTTCCTTCTAAGGAAAACTCTTTTATTGGCTGCTTTTCTTTTATAAGCAAGAAATGGCATAAATGTAGACAGATTCTAGGACAACCTATAGAAACTGTGGTTCACGATATGTTCCCAGTAGGAGTTAATTCGCTTAACCTTTACCAATTTATTTTTAAACAGAAAAGACAAAACCCATATGTTTGTCTCTGATTGTTTAGCTCTCGAATAAACATGAGCTTCCTTCACAAGCTGCCTGGGTTTAGACAGATGAACTCCTCCATATCTTAACTTATTCCATGAAACCAAGAATGCTTTGAAGTAGATAATTAGTATTATGCCTATTTTACAGCTAAAGAAACTGAAATACACAGTTCAAATTAATTCACCCAAAGTCTGACAGGTGGCAAGCAGCAAAGTTGGAATTCAACTTAACCGTGACACTGCACTTCCTCTCAGTAAGAAGCAGACAAGATGGCACCAGTCAAGTGGAAAATTCATTTGCATAATAAGAATAGTGTGGGGAGACTAGGCTTCCCCTCATGCTATGTAAACGTCACACCTGGTTGAACCGGTCTGTGGGCCCTACATAAATCAAACACCTCCTCTTCAAGCCTGCCTTTAAAATCTTCTGTGGTCTGGTGTTTTTCCCTTTCTGGATGTTTCTCTCTCCAGAGCTGCTCTCCTTTCTTCTTTGTGTTAAGCTTTGCACTCCTTAACCCACTCCGTGTGTGTTTGCCTGTGTGGTTAATCTTCTCTGTACAAGATGATGAACCCCGGGTATTTAACCCAGACAATGATGCCGCTTCAGACTTACATATAAAGGGGCGTTTACTAAAGAGTATTGACTCACATGATCACAAAGTGAAGTTCCACAATAGGCCATCTGCAAGCTGGGGAGCAAGGAAGCCAGTCTGAGTCCCAATACCTCAAAAGTGGGAAAACCAACAGTGCAGCTTTCAGTCCTTGGTCGAAGGTCCGAGAGCCCCTGGCAAACCACTGCTGTAAGTCCAAAAGTCCAAAAGCTGAAGAACTTGGAGTCCGACGTTCGAGGGCAGGAAGCATCCAGCATGGGAGAAAGATGGAGGCCGGAAAACTCTTTAAATCTGCCTTTTCCATCCCTGCTTTTATGCTGGGAGCTGATTAGATGGTGCCCACCCAGATCGAGGGTGTGACTGCCTCTCCCAGTCCACTGGCTCAAATGCTGATCTCCTTTGGCAACACCCTCACAGACACACCCAGGAACAATACTTTGCATCCTTCAATCCAACCAAGTTGACACTCAATATTAACTGTCACATGGGTAAATCAAAAAGCATATGTCAGAGAGGTGTGGGGGATGTTTAAATAGTAATACAGCATGAAATAGTACTGTCAATAACACTAAGGTTTTTATTGTGCCTAAAGTAAATATTTAACATTTGCCAGGTGGTTAAATATCGCTCACTATCACCAGATGCAGTTTTATCTATGGGAAAACTATTAGAAGCAAGGTAATACCTGGTCAATAAAGAAGGTAATATGGACTCCATTGTTCTGATTATTGGTACAGTGATAATGATAATAAATGCCAATTCCACCCAGAATATTCACTCCTACAAAGGAGTAAACTGAGTCATATTTGTCCAGAAATGGTGGTTCATGGGCCAATTTTTTACCTTAAGAAATTCTTTTTCAGGTCCTCTCAGATAACATAATTATGTGAAGAGAGGCCTTTTTGTTATTTTTGTGTGTGTATTGCAAAAAAAAGGCCAATTTGCCAACTAATTGTCTATTTGGAAAATTGACATGCAGCTACTTCTACAGATACCTAATCATAATTACTAACAGGAAAGTAATTTTAACATTGCCAAGTATCACAATTGTTAAAATTTTCTGAACACCTGTTAGTTTGGTATGTGTTTCATCATTAAATGGTCTAGAAATGCACTGTGTTAACATTAAAATGAAATGACTAAAAGTTCAGGCTTTATATTATAGGAAATTTAATAATATTTTAATAATATTTTATCACTACCCCATAAAAGCACACTTAGATTTGAAAGTGATTCCAAGAGGACCCAGCTCTAAAAATAGATAAAGGAAGTAAAAAGAGGCACAAATAGGGTGTGTGTGTCAGTGTGTTGTGTTTCTCTATAGGCACATATGCTTAGTTAATTCAGAGTATATTCACACTTAAAAGTCTGAGATATTTAAGAATCATTATATGAGTGTATTACTTAGTTGGAAAAAGTTACTGAATATTAGTTGTTACCACAGTGTGTGGTTCTTTATGAAACACAGGTAAAGGGGGATTTATGAATATTCAGCATAGAGTTAGGTACATAGAGACCTGAATTCTAGATCTGATAATTTTCCGTATATGAGTAACTATGTAAATATGAGCAAGTTTCTCTTCTAAAATTTTTCTGTATCTTACGTTTCCTTTCTATAGAAACCAGATAATAAGTGTTTTACCCTTTAAGATCAAAATAAAATAATACGTGGGGATGCATGTTCAAAAGTTAAATGTCTTCCTTACATTCAGGGGAATATTATTATGTATTATAATAATGTCTTGAGATAATAGAGCATAAAGCACTCATCCCTAATTGACCCCAAACACACACTCTCACTTGATCTTCACACAGATAAACCTGTTCCACTTTGAAATATCTGAACAATGGCTGCTGCTGATGGAGCTCATTCTCCAATCAGCTCCAATCCAGAAATAATCAAATTGTACCCTATCTTGTTTTGACCCTCAGAAATTGGAAGAATTGAGTTGGTTCTAGGTGTCTGGCCAGCTAGGGTGAAGCGAGAGTTCATATGTGAGGCTTAATATCACACTCCAAAATGCTAAGTATATAAAAGATAAAAGCATAAGTGTGAATTACTGGAAGTACACAGATTTCATCCTTCAGAAAGCATGTACTGGAAAGAGAATGAGGATATAATTCCACTGTTAAAAAATAAGTTAGTTCCTACTTATACAGCATAGTCAATGAGATAATTCTTCAAGTGGATATCTAAATGTATCAAAATACGTATATACAAGTACAAACTTGTTTTCCGGGACATGTAGATTGTTAGAATTGAGAGAAAACTTTGATTGCTTGTGTTTAAAACTTCACTACCCAGAAGAAAAGCAGATGCCTATCTCCACAGCAAGGTAAAATTCAATTTCTATTCATTCAATCTTTATTAAAGGCTTAATAAAGCATTTGCATTTTGTTAAAAGAGAAGTGAGAAAACAATCGAATAAGATGTTAGGAGGTTTACCAAATCAGAGATGAAATTTGAATACATTTGGAAAAGATATTTGTATAATTAGTCTATTTAATCCAGTATCTATGGAAACAAACATATATTAATACCTAGAATAGATCATTGTTTCTTTGGCATTAGTTTAGGTCAGATCCCATATTTCTTGACACCATCACATTGCCAGAGCCTAAAACCTAGGCCTCTTTTCCACAGATTAGCCCCAGACATGTAAGAAGATGGAGCAGTGCTGGCATTTGATCAATCTGAGCTCCCCCTTTCCAAACCATGTGAATTTACCACACTGTTTGCCTGTTCCCAAAGGTTAAAATATAAATTTCCACTACATGCTTTTTAAAAACCCAAAGAACAAAAGGTTACAACAGGAATCTGCTATCAGTATGGGTAAGTTAAAGACTCAGTTCTAAGTTAGGTAAACTTGGAGTGGGTCTTCCTGCTAGTCCCTATTTCAGTCACCAGCACACAGGTGATGGAGCAGGAATTCAGCTCCAGCAGGCATTCAGCTTCCGGCGAAGAGGTGGGAAAATTACAAGGTTCTCTGCTGGTGAGGGAGATTTACCCCACTACAGTTCTTTACCCTGCTGTGTCCAACCAGTTTGTGTGTGTTTTTGTTTGCATGTACTTTACAATTTCTTCAGCACCAGAAGGCTGCTACTTAGACCAGCCCCTGACCGCTTAACCACTGGTAAGTCTAAATGTGAGGTATAATATTTTCTTTCAATTATTAGTAGCAAGCAAAGAAAAGATGGCGAATTCAGCTTGGCTTCCAGTAGCAAAGAGATTATGATGTTTTTTGCTGCCAATTTAACTTTATTTAGACTTTGACTGGTGAGAACAAGGAGGATCCTAAGGAATTTAGAATACACTAATTATTCAAAGAAAATGAGAAACAGCTCATTTATCTGTCTTTTCTTAAAAATGTCATTTAGGCCTTTCTGTGATTATAAAACACCATTCTAAGTCCAAAAACTAGATACTATTAATTTTTGCCACCCTGGAGATTCACAATAGTAAATAACAAAATTGTATACATATATATACACACATATATATGTGTGTGTGTGTATATATATGTATATGTATGTGTGTGTGTTTATATGTATGTGTATATACGCATATATATATATACACACACACACAGTGGGGGTCCTATCATCAGATGCTTGCATTTAGGGTTACTATAACTGGATATGATTCATTATTTTAGGGTTACTATAACTGGCTATGATTCATTATTTTACACTTTGAAAAATATGTATTGACCACCTCCTCAGTACCAGGCATTGGGGCACAGTTCTAAGCATTGGGGATATAATAATGATATAAATAAACACATTCTCTGATCTTAGAAAGTTTACATTCCAGTGGAGGTTCCCAGATAATAAATAAGTAAATAAATAAATATGCCAGATGCTAGGTGGTGCTATGAAGGAATATAAAGTGGAGAAAGGACTAGAAACTGACTAGGGAGTCTATTTTATAAGGGTCGCCAACAAAGGCCTCTCTAATAAGGTGCCATTTGAACAGAGACCTGAGTGAATTGAGAGCACCAGCCACATGAGTGTCTCAGAGAAGACGTTTCTAGGCAGAGAATAGTAAGTGTAAAAGGATGCGAGGAAACACTTGTGGGTGGGTTGTTATTAATCCTGTCAGATTGAAAGTAAGTTGGTTCAGGAAAGTCTGCTCTCTGATGAAGACTGGCAGTTCTGTAAAGGAATTAGAACAGACTGACTCAATATTCTTTAACTGGGGACACATACTGGGTCTCCGTTCTGCCAGCTGGCAATGCATTTCCTACCCTTTACTCTCCACTCCCATGTCCAGATTTATGTGGTCCAAGTACAGTGTAAACAGAAAAACAAGTCTATGTGTGTGTGTGTGTATATATGTGTGTGTGTGTGTATATATATCTGTCTATATATCTGTCTAATAATATAGTTCTAAACAAAAAATGGACACAACAAGAGGCTTTGTCAAAAAAAGATTGTGCAGTTCAAAATTGAGCAATCATAGGAGGTAAATTACACAAGTTGTTGCACACAGGTGGCGACTTTGGAAGATGGCACAGGGTCTGTCAGACTTGGAAATGTGCAATAGGATTACTGAGCACTTCCCAAATACAAGGCACTAAGTCCAGTGCTATGAAGGAGAAAAAAAGAAATGAATGCGTAATCCATCTCCCTGCAGAGCTACTGCCTGGTTAGAATGATAGCAGTCCTGACCAGGTCTCCATGAGGCGTCCAAGAAGAATAGGCCATCGCAAGCTTTGATCTTAGACATAAAACAGCGGAGAGCACAATTCTACCATCTAAAAGCTGTGAAACCACAGTGAGCTATTTAACATTGCAGAAACTTAGATTTAACAGGGGCATTATATCTACCCCAAAGGCTTGTTGTGAGAAGTAAATTAATGTTCAACAAGAAACTAACATTGTGTTAGGTGTCTCCTTCTGTGGTAGGAAGGCTATTTACTCCTAGAAACCTAGGAATGTCCCTCAAAATGGTCCTTTTATAACAGACAAATTATCCAAAATAGTGCCATCACTCAGTATAGTCATCCAAACACCTCAATATATTAGTGCAATACACATGAGTTTGGCATGACTTGTGACCTTTATTTATAGCTATTATAGTGCCTGTATTGTGTGCATTTTTACATTTTAAATAGGAGTTATTGTCATGGCTCTCTGTGAATTTTGTTCCTTAAATATGTCCATTTTCACTTAGAATACATAACCATCAAATCTTTTATTTGCCAAAGAAAGCTTAGAACATATGAATACAATAAACTTACATACTCAGCTAACCAGCTCTACGTTAAATAAACGTTACTGTGTGCTAGATCCTGAACATTTCCTATTTTCCAGAAAAACACACGCTAGTGATGGGCAAGAGATAAAAACAATATTTGTGACACAATGCTATAATCACTAACTCAGCGATACCCACACTTACGAGGAAAGAACTAGGGTGTTATTAACCTCTTTCAGGTACTGAGAGTCTCTGAGACATTCTGGAGCACTTAAGGAAAGTGGGAGTAGAAATAGTATTTAAAAATCTAAGTGTATATGCTAGGTAGATGAGATTAGCCCACAAAGTTTTGTAAAATGAATGTAGAGAAAGAGATAGATTCAAAACACTAAAAACCAATTGACACTTAAAAGACCAGAGGCAAAGTTGAGGAGGAGCCTAAGGAAAGGTTAAAAATGGAGAATAATGAAAGAGAGATTAACTCTTGCAAACATTGAAGCCATCATATCCATTAATTCCACAGAATTTCATTGAGGACCCTTTATGTCTCTTACATTACTTGATGCTGGAGACGCAGAACTGAATGACACATGATCACAGAAATAAATGCCAATGGCTTCCTTCCTTATTTTTCCTTAAACAGATTGCCACAGGTTTTCAAGCAGGAGTTTTTTTTTTAATTTCTCTTACTGATAACAAACATTTATTGTGGTCTTTGATTTTTCACAGGGAAGAATAAATGAGGTGGAAAAGGTTGAGAACAATGACCTAAACGTTGTTGTAAGCCAGAAAATAGACATAGTAGCAACATACTTTAGAAAGTGAGATGCTAAGGAAGTGGATGTAGAAGCAACATGCTACAGTAAGTGACATGCTACGGGAAGTAAATGTAGCAGCAAACTATCATAGGAAGTGAGATGCTATAGGAAGTAGATGTAGCAGCAAGAGGTTACAGGGAGTGAGATGTCACAGGAAGTGGATGTAGCAGGAAGATGCTATTGGAAGTGAGATACTGTATCCTTTATTGCTAATGAGATGATATTTTGAGCATCATAATAAGAACACATACCCACTATGCCTCTTTTGTCAAAAATGTACATAGATATTATAATAGTAAAGGACTTTAAGAGAGAGAGAACCAACAGAAATTGGAGTAGGGGAAAAAAAGAGAGACAGTGGTTTTAAGAAACTGGCTTACATTATTTTGGGGGTTGATTAAGTCCAAATTTGGTAAGTCAAGAGGCTGGAGACCCAGGGAAGAGTTGATTTTGCAATTTCTCTCTGAAAGCTGTCTGGAGATAGAATTCCTTCCCTCTTGGGGGACCTCAGACTTTGTTCTTAAGGTCATCAATTGTTATAAGACTTTCTCCTTAGTTCAGCTATAAACAAGGTCCTTGTCACATGACCATGAAATATTAGGCTTGCAGGCACTTTGAAGGGTGAGAAGGGTAGGGTTTATTGGAGGAAAAGGAAAAAATAGGGAAACAGGGACTCTCAGCAAAGCCAGAATCCTGCTCGTGGACTTCTCACCTGATGGATTGAATCCCAGGTTCCACCCCAGAACAGGAAAGGCCAGGATCCTCCCCCTTGCAAAAGGAGTGAACTTCTGAGGCTCCACCCCATTCTCCCGGTGTGCAGGCCGGTTGGAGTTTCTCCAGGGACCCCTTTATGCTTGGCTGTTTCATATTGATTGGATTAGGGCCACTCACATTATGGAGGATGATCTGCTTTCATCAAAGCCTACTGATTTAAATGTTAATCACATCTAAACAAAAAATACCTTCACAGCAGTATCTAGACAGGTGTTTGACCAAACAAGTGAGCACCACAAATTAGTCAAGTTGACACAAAAAATTAACCATCACAGTTCTCTGTAAAGCTTTAACCCCTGGAAGAGCTTACAAAGAACAAGGAATGAAAACAATTTTCTAGACTGGCATGATATTTTAAGCCAATAGGCCATAGGTTACTAATGAGGTAGTTAATACTAACAATAAGCACTTAAATTGTTTAGCCATCCATCCATCTATCCATCCATCCATGCATTCATCCATCCACACATGTATTCTTCTGATGAATATTTATTGTAAGCATCTTATTTGTCAGATTCTGTCATTTGAGAGAAATGACCAAGTTGTGAATTTATCCCAAATATATTACAACTAGAAATCATTTTTAAGCCTGGAATAGCCCTTAGAAATAATCTAATCTAGCCTCTTCATTTTAGAGAAATGGGGAGCTCTAACTCCTGAAGAGACAGTATATTAATCCTAGAGCTGAAGTTATGCCTCAGAAAATCTGGTTCCCACTCAATACTGTTTTCCCTAAAAGAAAATTCAGACAATTCTCATATTTCTGGGCTTGACTTCATTTGCCAACAATGGTTCAAGCCTCCTGAGAGTGTCTGAGCTTCATTGTGCTATGAAATGAGTCACATCCAAATCTTAAGCAGCATGATACTGTGTAGAATGGTCCAGAAAAGCAGTGAGACCCCTTTATCTGCTTCTATGTGAACTGAATAGCAGATTTTAAACACAAATAACAGATCAAATTTTAATCTTCATATCTCAGTGAGAAAGAAGACAGAGAAGGGAGAGTTGAGAAAGCAGATTTGTGACTACAGAATACTATTGTGAGAAGGTGGAGCTGAGGAAAGAGGGTCCCTCTAGGCAGGGAGGGGAGCCTTCTATGTAAGTCACATTGGTGGGTGTGAACTTTTGTTTCCCAGTCATAACCAATCAAAAAATCAGCTCAGCACTTTTTTAAAAGACAATTGTTATTTATTTATTTATTTATTTATTCATTTTTATATTAGAGACAGCATATTGCTATGCTGCCCAAGTTGTTCTGTAATTCCTGACCTCAAGCAATCCTCCCACCTCAGCCTTCACAATAACTGGAATTATAGGCATGAGCCACAACACCCTGCTAGCTCAGACTTTTGAAAATGTCTGTCCTGACTGCGTTGCTGAACAGCTCATTAAAATAAAAATAACAATAATAAAGGACATTCATAATAAGACTTCCATCTAGAATTTAGCTTCTTCTAAGAAATAAATGTAATTAAACTAAACCAAAAAGCCTAGTGCTGTTTTACTAATTCCTCATCTTTTTCTTGTGAATCTATTTAGAGGAGGTTTTATTTATCTCTGAACAAAGCAAGACAAATTGTCACTTCCTTAGAAAGTAGTCCAGGTGTGTCTGACCCACTGAAGCAACTGCAAGTGTTCCCCCAAGGTGGACAGTGAATTGTGACAGGGAAGTGGCACTGCCTGAAAGGCAACTTCTTTTGTGAGTCAATCTTTGTGAAGTTCCTTAATGAAGAGTTTCTTCAAGCATAGTTGAGCAACATAAATAGAAAGGCAAGATGTCATTGAAATATGTACTGGATTGAATTTTCAAGTTGCATTGCACGTTACAGTTCTCTGGATTAATACAAAGATGAGACACCAATAATGCTAGCACATGGAATGATGGCTTGGCACTAAAGAATATCTTCTTGAGCAAAGCTGATAAAAGCTAGGAGCAAACATTATCTTATTGCATTCTCTCACAATCCTCTCAATTTCAGCCACCTTTTACCATCCCATCAACTGAAGACATTATCAGTAGAGAAGTCAGCCTGCCACTGTGACCTTATTCTCTAAGAGTATTTCTCTTGAGCAATATTTTCCAATCTTTGGAAGACTTATCAGTATCTTATGACATTCTGCCTGCTATCTTGGCACTTAGCATGCTCCTCACATGCAGGCTTAATAAATCACATTTTATTTTAAAAATGTGCCGATTGTGTTAGTTACTGAAAAATAATTAAGAATTAGACATAAGGAAATGGTGCATTTCAAATAGAAAAAAATACCATTATAATGCAATTATAGCAATTAACTCACCCCTTCCTCCATTCTAGTTCAATGGCTGGAGACAGATAAGTGCTATGATGTTTACAAAGAGATAATAACTTACAAGTTAAGATAGGTATTAATCTGATAGGAAAATTTGGGCTTCTTTTGGAATTTGTTTGACTTAATTACGTGTAAAACAAAAGCAAACCAAAAACAAAACAAGAGTCATGAGTTACGTAGTGTATTATAATATCTGCCACTGGTGATTATTGTGCTTTTTCGCAGGAAAGGGGAGGAGAAACCTTTAAGATTAGCAAAGACCTATTTTGAGTGGTTCTGTGAAAAGCAGGAATATGCTTCCTGCTATTAGCAAGTGGAACTGTTTTAGTAGAAACCAAAATGAGATTTTATCCATTGAAGAATATATTTCCAATTATTCCTGTCAGAAATCTCACCCCCCACCCACCTACGATACAAACAAATAACAAAAAAAATCCAACTTAAATAACTTAAAATAACAACAACGACAACAAAAAACAACAGTCCATATGCCTAGGTGAGAATTTTACTTAGTCCTGAATTCTCAGAAAATGAACTAAAAAGAGATGAGTGTGAGGTGCTGAAAACAAGGACTATGGTAAAGACACCTCCCTTCAAAATAAGTTTGGAGTTGTTCGTTTGTTTGTTTTGCTTTGTTGTGGAACACCTCTATCTGAGGAGCTCTTTTCCTGGAATAATGAACCATATTTGCTTATTTTCTTATATTGTTTGTGTATGTGTGACTACGTGTGCACACATGGGTGCACTTATTTTTCATTTTGATGTATGTACTTCCTATGGGAAAGTCATCATTTTTCAAAATACTCGATATGCAGAACAATTGTCAATAGGAAGATGGAGAACCTGGTCATTTGCTCTAAAAACTCTGAAATGTTTAATCTCCATTTATCTGTGTAATGACTTGAGATTTTGATTTCCACAAACTCAAATTTGTGATGTTATCTAGGGATTTTGCCCATGAACTTTAATACATCATTCTTTGATTTAGCTTTCTCTGCTCACTTCCTGGTTCAAACTTCACTTCATGACCCCACGTCCGCATTTTGAATGATGCCTAATAAAGCTCCTGCACAAACCAAGTCACCGATTACTCAGACAGGGTCTTTCCATTACCTCAGCCCTGCTTGCCTTTCCCCGTACCTTGGGGTGACAAATCAATGGGCATAATTGTATATAGAAGCAGATGCAAATAATAGGAAGACTGCATTCTTTGAGCTTCCATGACAGATTCCTGTCCAAAGTGATTCAAAAAGAGTTTTCAACCCATAAGGAAAAGTAGTAGGATTTCATTTGCATTACAATAACTAGATCAAGACTAGGATTATAGCCCAGAATTAAGCTTCAAGCTAACCCATCTCACAAAAGATTGCTTCATATCTATAACTGCATCTGCACCTTACACACCTGAGTGGAAAGCAACCTACCTTCTGAGTGTGTCACTTATTTTGGCAAATGGTTCCTTTATAAAGCCATGGGAGACATATATTTAGTGTAGGGGTAGTTGCATGACTAGAGTAATTTTAAGCTAATTGCTTTTAAAATTTCTTCATTTCAGCAATCCTGTAAAACCAGTAAGTATTACAGAGAATTATTTTGCCCATGTAGTACTAGAATGGACCAGGTACCTATATTGATAGCTTTAAAACATGGGCCCAGAAGAATGTCAAAATATCCCTAGAGTCAAGCCTTCCCCTCCCTCCCTCCCTTCCTTCCATCTCTCCTTCCCTCCTCCCATCCTTCCCTCCTTCCTTCCTTCCTTCCATCCCTTCCCTTTCTTCCTTTTTTCCTTCCTTCTTTTTCTTCTTCTTCTTCCTCCTCCCCCTCCCTTCTCCCTTTCTCTCCGTGGCTACAGTACAGAAAAGTGCCAGATAAAATTTCAAGTGAGAGAGGAGAAAGTGCTGCTCCAAGAGATACAAGACTAGCCAAAGAGAAGAGAAGATCATTGACGAAGGAAAAGAAAACTTAGTCACCTCCCATTCTGTCAGCAAGAAAAGTATTCTGTAAATTACCTATTTTTGCAAAGAGACAGAAAAGACTGCATATAGCCAATGGCTGCTGTGGGTAGAAGAGACCCAGAAGGGCGGAGTAGAGACAGCAGTGCTGTCCCTGAGATGTAGTCATGGCAGGGGAGTAGGCATGAAACAAACTCAAAGGCAGCTGAGCTAGCACTGTGGGGAAGAAGGACAGTAAGGTTTTGTAACCCTGGAAAAATAACCATTGAGTTAAAGTTAAACCTTGTCTTTCAATTAAAATTTTTTATCTAGTTCTGCTTGTATTTCTAGCATCCTGAGAATGCTGAGGACACTTGGGGGATATCATCCTAGCTACATGAAACTAAAATATCATCTTGGTAGATTGATTGGAAGTTGTACTAAGAGACATTCTATAGTTTTATAAAACTCAGAACTCACTGACTATGAGTCACGCAGACTCACTTATCTGAGGTAGCATTCTATCAAGGGTGACAGGCTGGATTGCACTCAGGCCACACATATAAAAATATTTGATTCAGACACTGCATGGCTTACTCTTGAATTTAAAATTTTAATTTGAATGTTCCTTTTGCAATGAATAAATGTCCCAAATCTAGTGTGTACAAGCATATGGCAATGTCTCTCACACAAGTTTTCAGTCTCTCACAGGCTGTTAGAGTTAATAGCAATAAAAACAACAACTTCTTGGTGTTTTTAATGGTTTACACAATTCTTTCACATATATTATTTCTTAAGACTTTTATAACAACCCTATGTGGTAGGTAGAGCAGGGAATATAATTATCCCCCTTTCAAGCTTGTGGGAAATGTAGCCCAGGCTGGTTAACCAGACAGCCCAATGTCATGTCATGGGTTGTTGATGGGGCCAGACAAGAGATCCAGATTGCAGCTGTAGCTTCCAGTGTTCAAATCATTCCACCATGTTGCTGTGACAGGGCTCTGTTGCTCAGCCTCCTCTTGAGAGTAAATTTAAAATTCTTTAAATCACAAAGACCATATGTACTTATCTTCAGTAATAACATCAGACCAGGAGACTAGAGAAAATGTGAAAGACTATACTGCCAGGCTTTAGAAGTGATTGCAGTGAAAGCAGCTCGGAAGACACAAGGAAAACAAGTTGAAACTCTCACCTAGCATGGAGAGAAAGGAAAGTTCTGGTGCCTGCCTGAGCTGAAATCACTGAATCATCTGCATACATTTAATTAGAAGACAGAAAAAAAGAGTTTTAATGGTTATGGTTGGCTAGCAAGTGGTATCATCAAGCAAACATCTAGACTACCCTATTCTCTACCCAGTGCCACCTCCTCTCAGCTATGTTCCCAGTTTCTATTATCTCATACAGGTTGGAGGTTGCTTCCACACCAGAAGTGGCTGTTGCCTTAACAGAAACACCAGATTCCTTCCTAGAATGAGTATGATGTCTGTTCATGAGGTCATGACTTAGTTTGTTGTTTTAAGTTTTTGTGTTGGTAGGCTGACATAATTGGGGTTGTGGAAGTCAGTTTCCTAGTGTAGGAACACTGAAGAACTTCTGTGCCAAGGTTCTCTTACTTGTTTACCGCTCTTGGTTGCCACCCAGCAAAATAACTCATGGTCCTAAGATTGCTGAACTACTGAAATAATAATAAGTGATTACATTTTTCCCAACAAGTATTTACTGAGTGCTTTCTATGTTACAAGCACTGTTCAAAGGGCATTACGTGTATTTGTTCATTTAATTTTCACAACAGAATGAGACAGTTTCAGTTATTATGATCCCCATTCTGTAAATGGAGAAACTGAAGCACAGAGAAGTTAATTTGCCAAGGTTACCTGCTGTATTGGAGAATTCAGGATTCCAAAACCAGGCAGTCTGAATCCAAAGGATCCAAATAACAACAGGACAAAGAAACCTATCTCAGGTATTACTGGAGAACCTAGAACAAGAGTTTTCAACCTTCTGGGACAGGAGAATTCCCTCAGCAAATGTAATCTGATTTCCTAAATGAAAATACATGATCCTCTGTTAAATTTGAATTTCAGGTAAACAACTCTTTTTTTTTTTTCTAGAATAAGTATGTCCCTTGCAATATTTGGGACTTATCTGAAAAAGTATTATTTATCTGAAACCCAAATTTAACTGGGTGTTCTGTACTTTGGCAAGCAAGCCACCACTGCCACCCTGGTTCACAAGTCTATTCTCCTTACGTTCTTAGAGTTGGGCTGTTGGAGTGTTCTGGTCACAGTTAGATCATCTCAGAGGTGTTTTCTTGTCAATTTAGAGAGGTAAGGCCAACTAAATTGAACCCTCTGGGGTTTCTTTATAAACTTTCATGGTGAGCTTGAGATCTCCTGACAACTCCTCCTTCCCCTTCCCCTCCACCAGATAAGCTTCCTGAGAGATGGGACGTCTTCACACTCAGGCAAGGAAATACCTTGAAGGGGGTGCCTTGGACAAACTTCTCTTTGTTCCTCATCTCATATGCAGTTTTCCCTAAAATGAGATTCATCACAAGCCAAAGTTTCAAAGTGTTGAGCCTCTTTTTCTGCTCAGTAGCTATCAATATTTAGAATCTTACCCAAGTCCAGTTTTCTTTCTGTCTCTTTAGAAGTTGCTGTGAGCTCTGAGAATATGATCTCAGTCTCTGGTCCATTTTTGATCACTCCACAGTCAACCTCCTGTCATGTGTGTAATTTTCCAGAAAGTTTTTACCCTCCAACCCGGTTAGTGGATTCTGCACTCCACTTCCTGACAAGTAAATTCCCTGTGACCATTCTTAGAAAAGGGTGTATTATGTGTCAACAGAGACTTATGCCATTGCCACCATTTTAGTAAGAATTTCTAAATTCTAAAGAATTTCTGAGTTTCTGCCCTTCACTTTTAGGCCAAGACCACCCAAGGTTTTTACATTGAGCATGCAGTGAGCACCAGGAACTGCTTAGAATCACAAGGAAAGAGCTCCTGTGTGGAAGAACTTGGCTGATGTTTAAGTTTCTTGACAGGCAGTGGCTTAGGGAAAAATAATCTCCAGACATGTTCCTATGGAATAATTGGTAGAAAGGTTGGCATCTTACTGGCACACTTCTGGGGTGATTTTTGCTATCATAAGGAGGCAAAGTAGGAACTAGGGATAGCAAGAGCTCTTCTAAAAGTATAAGGCCCAAGATCTGCATCCCTGGATGTGCCAACAGATCTGCATATTTTAAAACTTTATTCGGAAGCTATTTCTCTCTTTTCTGAGGGAAAGAGGGCAATGAAATTGCAGAAGTAGAATTTTAGCTTTCTGTCACATTAAAAACCTTTTCAAGTTGGCTAATTAAATTATACCTTCCAACAGAGAATGCAAACACAATTTCAGGTTCTAATCTCTCGGTAATCAAGTGTTCTATTATTAATGTCCTCTTCCTTTTTCAGGGCTTAATTGCTCATTGTACTACATGTGGCATTGATTAGCAGTAGGAAGAGTGTGTTCTGTTTTGTTGGCTTGTGAGAAAAGGGACTATAAAAAGGCACTGAATCAGAAAGCAAGCTCTATCCAGCTGTGATATGGTGTGCGGGGGGTCTATGTCTGAGGAAGCAAAGCCAGCTAGCTTGTTAAGTTAGAAATAACAGCACAAAGTTCTATATTTGCCTGCAAAATAAATATTCTCAATCAAACCTAACCCAAAAGTCACAGAGAGGTTTTCGCATCAATGATTTGTGCAGAGATTTAGTTTACAACACACTTTTCTGCAGGTATCATTTTGGTTAAACTGGACCATGAATCTGTGAGTTAAACATTTTTTATCCATATTTTACATATAAAAAGGCTGATGTTGAGTGAGGTTAAGTAACCTTTGTCAGGTCACGCAGTTGACGTGAAGAAGCTGGGATTTGAACACAGGCATTGTAATTTCAAACTTTGTGCTCTTTCCATTATATTACACTGTCTCCCAGCAACAATGAGTCCATTCAATATAATTCAAACATTTACTGGGTCAATACCATGTTCCATAAATTAAGCTGGGCACTACAAAGGACTAAGAAAATATTGATAGACACAGACGGCTATAACAAGACACATGTTTGACCATGATGTGTTGTATTATAAATATGAGGTACCAAAGATTCAATGAGGAAAAAAGTACTCAAGAAGGAATAAACCTTTAGAGGAAGACAGTGGGCCTTTGAAAGATAAAACACGTTTTGGCAGTCAGAAAAGGGGAAGAGGGAAGGTTCAGCAAGGGATCTAATAAAGCTTGGTGGTAAGAAATTTTGTGTTGGGGAAAATGTGACTTAACATAATTTATGAGATTGTAAAGTACAGTAGAAACAAAGATTGACATGCGAATTTGATTCACAAAAAGAAATTTAACTTTATTGTGTAAACAACAAAACTTTGATTAGTTCTCCTGAAATATCACTAGCCCAAAGAGTTTTCAAAATGACTTTTTTTTTTTCTTTCTAAATGTAAGGAGAAGAGGGCCATGACACACAAGTGTCAGCCACTAAGACACACTAGGGGTATGATTTTATGCTTAAACGAAACTCCTCTAACAAGAATGTCTATTGCATGAGCAGAGATACAATAACAAGACCACAATCACTTTGTCACCAGTACCTGGAACTTCCCATTCTGTGTAGAATTTCCTGTCCAAGATCTGGACCAGATAATCTCCACGATTACCTCCAACTCCAAACTTCTGTTTCTTATTTTAATAACTTAAGTCAGCTTTTGGGAAGGCAAAGTTAATTAATTCACTTTGTTTCTGACTCCTCAGGACTCACTGAGTTTTGAAGGAAGAAAGGCATTAAGACCCAAGAAATAATTTCTCAGGAGAAGGCCCATTAGCTACAGCTCTGCTTATATATACATTACCAGATTGATACACCTTCCTGGGCCATCTGTGCTCCACTCTCTTTCAGTGATGAGCCTGGTATAATTAAAAGCACTTTCCATTTTTATGATTTTGGGTAGATGATCAAGCTGATAGAGAATAGTATCTTTTTACCAACTTTTCTTAACAATTTTCTATTCCTGTTTTCATTTCTTCCCCAGATGCAAATGAGTTCCACACTCTGTATATTCCAACTCCAAATATGTATCAGAAGGAAACCAGGAGAGAGATCAAAACCTAGAGATCTACAGGCTCCAGGCTGTTGTAATCTTTTTCTCTGATCCCTGCAGGTGTTCCCCTACTGTGGATAGGACAGACTCCACAATTTCTGGCATTTGCTGGTTACTAAGTTATTAATTAAATGTTTCTTTCTCCTAAGTATTCATTGTTACAGTAGGTAGCTAGCCAGGCATGGGCAGGGCAAGAGAGGGCTCTCCCTGACTGACACACACACCAGCAATGCCAGGTGATAATCAGGTGATGGTCAGGTGGTTGTTAACTGTCTCTCTGGTCACAGCCAGTGCCAGGGAAATGCAGTCTCCCAATAGACAGACACACCTGAAACTGGTGATCAGCAACTTCCTAATGAGATCTCAAGAGATGGGCAAGCAAGTGGGCTCATGCATGCACACTAAGAGGCAGAATGGTGGAGTTTAACTGGTATATGACCTTCTAGGAACATTTGACTCTTCAAAGAAGAATGTCTCAAGTGAGTATGTGCACAACTCCAGTAAACACACTGCATGTGGCCCCTCCCAAGTGTTGGTAGGCTACTGCGCATGCAGACCGCCCACCACCCACCACAAGGGAAGAATAGGGGAGAAGGGACACAAAACCCCAAAAGTATGCCAATGTATAAAACTCCAAGTAAAAGGTTAAATAGGGCATTTGACTCTCTCAAATTGCCAGCATGACCTTCCAAGTGTACTTTACTTCCTTTCATCCCTGCCCTAAAACTTTTTAATACTTTCTCTCCTGCTCCAAAACTTTCCTCAATCTCTCACTCCGCCTTGTGCCCCCTCAGTTGAATTCTTTCTTCTGAAGAGGTAAGAATTGAGACTGATGCAGACCTGTACAGATTTGCCACCGGTAACACCATCCCTCTCCTAAGGGTGGGAGATTACGGGTAATAAAAGGTAGCGTAAAATAGTTGTTAAATGCATAGACTCTGGATCAGACTATGTGCAAATTGTAATTAGTGTGTGATTTTGACAGGACACTTAATTTTCCTGTGCCTGTTTCTTCATCTCCAAATGGGATGGTGATATCAGTAACTTTTTGTAGGTTTCTTATGTATTCAATAAATTAATATATATGTAAATGACTCAAAACAGTAGCTTGGCACAGAAAAAAGACTTCATACATTTTAGTCATTTTACAATTATTAGTTTACAATATCCATCTTTTTATAGAACAATTGGCCATGAATGCCAATAACTGGAATAAGAAGTAGAATATGGCAAATATAAATTGTGAATTTAGTAAATACAGCAATAAGACAATTAAAATAGTTTAAAATAGGACATCAAGAAAGAGTTTACAAAGGAAAGAATACTTGAATAAATGCTTAATGGATCTGTGTTCTAATCCCTTTAAAAGTCCTGAGAATATGTCTGATGTCATTTTGTCTTGCTGCATTCATCTCATGGATATCTAAGGTCTTCAAAACATGTGCCATTATTTGGGGACTCTGTTCCTGTAGAAATCAAGGAGCTCCTGAACTTACCAAATAATTTCTGTGTTACAGGTGAAAGTTAGAGTATTTTGATAGCTTCTACTGTACCTGTGCTACTATTAGGTTGGTGCAAAAGTGATTGTGGTTTT
Source organism: Macaca thibetana thibetana (assembly GCF_024542745.1). Lineage (NCBI taxonomy): Eukaryota > Metazoa > Chordata > Mammalia > Primates > Cercopithecidae > Macaca > Macaca thibetana. Next base: position 90,310,058 of record NC_065590.1, read on the forward strand.
TGCCAAAATTGGATTAATTTTGCACCAATCTAACAAAATGAAAACATGGCTTAAAGAGACCAGCATATTTTTTTCCTTTCTGAGTGATGATGTATTTTTATCTGCCCTTTAAAAAGGAAAATGACTATTCATTATTTTTGTCATGCTTTTAAAAAGTCTCCCAAATTAGTGCTGGTATAGCAGTACAAGTTTTCATCCAAATATACCATGTCTTCCTATTTTCATCACTACTATGGAAACTAAAAATTCAAATTTCACTGATTTTGCTCTAAGAAAGTCATCACCCTTTTCAGTCTACAGTAAACCTATGCTAAACCCTGCATGGTCACCTCTCTATCTTCCTCTCCATTCTCCCTGCCACTTCTTGAGTTTAGACCTCTGTTGTTTCTCATTTCAATCTTTATGAGAATATCCTAAATATCCATCTAGTTTATTTTCCATAGTACTGTTATCTTTATAGTATAACATCTGATTGAGTCACTCTCAAAATCCCTTGAAGTTCCCTGTCTTCTGTCAGGGGCACTCCCAAACTGCATAGCACGGCATACAAAACATTTCCATTTTAACTCCAACTAATCTTACCAGCTGCATATCCTACTATGCCAGCCTACACACCCTGTGTCCCAATAACACTTACATTGTTACCTTTTCTAAACACAGTATATATTCAAACTATTTTCATCTTGTAGAATGTATCTGCCTGGTGAGCTCCTCTTCGTCTTTTAACAAATACTTCAAATATCATTTAATCAGTGGAAACTTTCCAAGATGTCCCCAAACACACAGTTGCTATTGGCACTGCCAGATTGCACTTCACATACTGTATTGCTTAAATTTCGATGACTATATGACCAACGACAATCATATTTCATATGTTCTTTCATCATTTATATTGTTATATTTGTATATTTTCTATATAGGTCCTTCTTACTTTTCTATTGATGGCCTTTTTCTTATTGATTTGAGAGACCTCTTTATACTTTAAGAAAATCAATCAACTTTTTTTTTTTTTTGAGACAGGGTCTCACTCTGTTACCTAGGCTAGATCATAGATCATTATAACTTTGAACTTCTGAGTTCAATTAATCCTCCCCATAAGCCTCTGCAGTAGCTAAGGCTACAGGCGTGCAGCACCATGCCAAGCTAATTTTTAAATTTTTTTTAAGAGAAAGGGTTTCACTATGTTGCCCAGGCTGGTCTTGCTCTCTTGTACTCAGGAAACCCTGCCTTGGCCTCCCAAAGCACTGGGAGCCACCATGCCCAGCCAAGAAAATTAATCTTTGTAATAAGATTACAAGTAATGTTTTTCAGGTGGTCATCTGCCTTTTTTATTTATGCAATTTTGTGTATTTTACAAATTATGGAGTTATATCAAACTTATTCTGCCATACGAATTGGATTATTTGTCCAATAGTTTGCCTTCATTGTTATATAGTGAGCTCTTTTGACAAATGCCATATTTACTAATTTTTACATCTTTATACCTAACATTCTAATTGCAAGTCAGATACTCAAAATTTGTCAAGATTGAATGAAGGTGTTAGAAACATCATATATTATGGTTTAGAGAAAATAGACCAAATAGAATGGGTTCACAGTATAAAACATCTCAAGTTATGGAATCAGCCTAAATGTCCATAAACAGACAGATCGATAAATAAAATGTGTTACATAAATACAATAGAATACTATTCATCCCTTAAAAAGAAGGAAATTTGGTCATTTGCAGCACCATGGATGGAACCGGAGAACATTATGCAAAGTAAAATAAGTCACAGGAAGACAACTACCACGTGGTTATACCATACAAATGTACATTCTTAAATACAATAATTTGATATTTCTCACATCTTCTAGATGCTAAGGGATTTTTCTTCCCTGTTTAAAATCTAATATTTTTTTTTTAATCCAGCAAATTTGGTAGACTGTGTCCTGGTGTGAGTTCTTCTTGGTTATTTCCCAACTCATGTTGAGATCTGTCTTTCATGATAAATAAACAAAAGAGGCTGGGCGCAGTGGCTCAAGCCTGTAATCCCAGCACTTTGGGAGGCCAAGACGGGCAGATCACGAGGTGAGGAGATCGAGACCATCCTGGCTAACACGGTGAAACCCCGTCTCTACTAAAAAATACAAAAAAACTAGCCGGGCTTGGAGGCAGGCGCCTGTAGTCCCAGCTACTCGGGAGGCTGAGGCAGGAGAATGGCGTGAACCCGGGAGGCGGAGCTTGTAGTGAGCCGAGATCCAGCCACTGCACTCCAGCCTGGGTGACAGAGCGAGACTCCATCTCAAAAAAAAAAAAAAAAAGAGAGAGAGAAAACTTTTACTTAATTCTTTCTCATCTGAATTCCTTTTATTTATTTTCTTTTTTTCTTTTTTTTTTTTTTTTTTTTTTGCCTTATTGCATTGGTTAGGATCTCAAGTATAATGTTAACAGAAGCAGTGACAGAAGAAAATTCTTGTCTTGTCCTCAATCATTTACTGAAAGCATTTGATTTTTCATCATTAATGATGACTTTAGCTGTAATTTTGTATTTTATTTTATTGTCTTTATTATATTGAGGAAGTATGCTTCTATTCCCACTTAGAAAATTTGTGTCAAAAATGGATCAATGGTGCAAACTTTTTTTCTGTATTTATTGAGATGATTGTACAATTTTGGATTTGGCATTTGATGCTGTGAATGTTTTGCTAGTGAGTATCTAGATACTGTTGTGTTCCCTTAAAGAGATTTAAAGTTTATTTTTTCATGCAGTTAATTTACTGGAGGACAAACTTGACCCTTTTGACACTTGGTTTTAAGCTGTATAAAGGTGGTTTAGCATAGGGCTAGTTTATTTCAACCTTGATGGTTAATAAAATGTAATCTTTCTGAGGTTTATAATGAATGTCCCTGGTATTTGGCTTGCTTTTCTATTTTGGTAGACTGAAAGTTGAACATCTCTTTGTTCAATGTTAGCTCCAGTTTTGTTCACCTTAGTAATCAGTAAGTTATCAGCAGCTGTTATTTCCCTGATGGTTGTCCTTTTCCTTGTCCCCTGGAATCTTACTCTGAACCAACTAAGCTTAGTAGTCAGCCAAAAACTCAAGGAGAGTCCCATGCTAGTTTTTAGAAATCTTCCCTTGAATTTTTCTTTTTCTCTCATGTACCCTGCCCTAAAAATTACATGCACTTCAGACTTCACTGAAATCTAATATCTTGGTTCTTCAATTCAGCAAAACCATTCTTCTCTTGTTGGAGTTCCCCTTCTTACATCACAGTTCAGAAGATGCCTCCCAGAAGAAACCCAGGGTGATTTAAGGCTAGCTTCACTGATTTCCCTAATTAGGGGTCACATGCCTGTATCACCTACTGTCTAATATCTGAAAACAGCTGCTTTATTTTTCTCCCCGATTTTTTTCTAGAAGGGCTACTCTGATACGTAGTACTCCAACATGGCTCAACAGTGTACTCCTTCAATGTAATTGCAAAACTTTCATGATTTTAGGGAGATTTTCTTCAATGATAGCATGTTTAATATTTTTGTTGTCATTACTTCATTTCCTTGGTTTTCTTTCTCAGGAACTGCTGCTTTTCATATGTTGGGTAGTCTTTGCCTAACTTCAATAATTGTCACCTTTCTTTTTTGTTTCTTCTTTTTTATTTTTAACAATGACCACAGGATCAAAATTTATTACTTTATTTGTGTCAAGTTACAATTTCCTCCTTTTTGTGCTCATTTACTTTTATAATCAGATGCATCTGTATTCTATTCTACCTTGCTCCTGCAACAGCTCTTTCTCTGACACCAATTATTACTTCTACATCCAAGTCTAAATAAACAACATATTTGAGCTGTCAGTCTGACTGAATTTCACACTATTTGCCACTTCTACTTTTTTGGAACCTTTACCTTCTGGATCTATGACACTGCTCTCTCCCAGAGCCTGGTACCCCTACTGGGTAGCTAGATCCAGAAAAGAAATAGCGATCACTACAACTCGGCTCTCAGAAAGCCACATCCCTAGGAAAAGAGAGAGATTATTACATCAAGGCAACACCTCGTGGAAAAAAAAAAAAAAGTCTGAGCAGCAGCCTTGAGCCTCAGATCTTCCCTCTAACATAGGCTACCCAAATGAGAAGGAACCAGAAAAACAATTATGGTAATATGACAAAACAGGGTTCTTTAACACCCCCCAAAAATCCACCAGCAATGGATCAAAACCAGGAAGAAATCCCTTATTTGCCTGAAAAAGAATTCAGAAGGTAGATTATTAAGCTAATCGAGGAGACACCAGAGAAAGCTGAAATCCAATTTAAGGAAATAAAAATAAAATGATACAGAAATGAGGGGAGAAGTCTTAAGTGAATTAGCATAAATAAAAAAACAATCACAACTTCAGGAAATAATGGATGAAAGAGAAATGCAAAATGTTCCAGAAAGTCTCAGCAATATAATTGAACAAGCAGAAGAAAGAACTTTAGAGCTCTATTTCTTTTAAGACCTTTAGTTGGGCACCATTTCTTCCATCCACCACTCAGTTTTTGGTGTTCTGCTCTTGGTTCATAGCTCTGATTACTTCATTTAGGAGTTCCCGTCTATCCCCATGTATTTATTAATTCTGTTCAGATGGCTGATGGTACATATCTTGCAAGAGCTTCTCTCCAACCTTTAGAAACTGACCTCCCTAAATCATTCTCATTACTTATTTCCTGGTTCAGCCTTTGTCAGTTGGCCCTGTATGCAGTCTTTCTACTTCTAGTCTAAGCATCCTCAACTTTATTCTCTACATGGGCAATAGAGCTCATCTAAAACACAGATCAACCATTTTACTGTCATGTTTAAATTCCTCTAATTTCTTCCCATTGCCTTATTAATAGAAAATATTACATTTCTCTAAAGCCACCTACCTCTCAGCTACATAATTTATCACCACCTTTAGCCTTGCATGTTACATTCTGAAGTGCTGGGCTACTTCTCATTTCCTATACACAGCATGTTTTTTCACACTTTGCATATTTCTCAAGCTGTTTCTTCTGCTTGGTGTGCTCCAGTTCCTTCTCTTCATCTTATTAATATTTCATCCTTTAAACCTCACTGCAGGAATTATCTCTTCCAGTAATCACTCGTTAAGCATCTAGCCTGGTAAGCAAACTTTTTCAGTGCTACACGCATCCTAACCTCTATGTCTGCAGTTGGACGCTCTCTACAACAATTGTTACTTGGCAGCATTTTTTCTGAATTGTGCAATCTTCCTAAGAACTACTTAGTATATCTATCGCTTATTACTGTGTTAATCCCACTGCATGTTTCAATAATGTTCATGAAACTAAACTTTCAGAAGCAATGTGGTCTTGTGTGGCCTCTGGCATATTTTATACATCTCTATGAACATTAAAGATGTAAGAAAACTTGAAATCAGTAAGCACAACATTCCCATTTTGTAGATGAGACATCTGAGACCCACAATCATATGAATAATACATGAGAAATCCTAGACTGGAACCAGAATATCCTAGTTATTAATCTGGTGTTCTTTTTTAAAAATTGTGGTTTGATGAAAAGTTATCAAAATGTTTTCCCTGAGCATTAAATACTTTAAAATTTTCAGCAAGGCTGTGTTATAGCCCTGTGGTTAATACTAAAGTGATGTTTTGCTTTGATTTGCATATTCCTTAAAATGTATACACTCATTATATTGAAGATGTCTATTTTATTCTGTATTTTAAATTCATACAAATTACAACATGAGTTTATCCTGAAACCATTGTCTTTACCTTTGGTTGAAGCAATGAGGTTTTGGCTTGTCTTAAAATAATATTCTATTTGGAAAAGTGTGGTATTTTCCGTACTCTGTACCTTTTCAAAATATTAAACATTGTTTGCCAAACAGCATAATAGGTGGAATTTTGAAAAGAAACAGGCTAAGCATAATGTTCTCCATTTTCCCTTTTTTGAGAGAATCAAACTATAGCCATAAGTTGAGCTATAGTTTAGAATTTAAGTGTGAGAGTGCACAAAGAAAATAGATACGTAAGAAAATAGATAAAATGAATGAATAAATAATATTTTATTTATACTGAGTATATTCTAAGTATGTGATTTTAGCTTTATACTGACTGTATCCAATATAGTCAAAAGCATGATTAAACTTTTGAAAATTCATCAGAGTAAATTATCATTATAAACAGTCCTATAGTGTCTTCTAGCTCACTGCTTGAAATAGGCCAGTTGTTACCAAACTGATTAGTCTATAGTTTATTAACATAACTTCTTCAAAAAATACCCCAATGAGTTCTGACTCATTTTATTGAGGCTTTGATGTAAGTATATAGAAAAATAAGTATGTAGAAAAACGTACACCATCTACCACCAAGTGATTGTGATGATGCTTATCTATTATATACACAAGCTCAGAGTAAAATTCTTGTAGAATTTCAGTGAGGGAAAAAATTATCTTCTTATAAACAGATATGTGATGTTTATACATTCAATGTAACTAAAACACGTCTTCTTGCTTTGGATTTATCATTTGCAAGCAATAGAAACCAAATCTGGCCCACTTAAGCAAATGGAATTTTTAATGTAAAATAACAACAGAGAGACTGGCACTTTAAAGACATGAATTTATTTGGGAATAAGTAGAGGATTATAATCTGGAATATGTATGTTATGACAAATCATAGGCGTATTTGGAGAAGTTGTGTAGGGAAGACTTTTAAAAGGCAAAAACAGAAGGCTGTATAAGTTTTGAAACAAAACATTATTGGTTCTGGGGGTCTGTTGTACAAGTTGATGTTAACTCATTGGTGGAAACAGTCCTTAGCAAATGTTTTTGCAAGGACAGCTTATCTGAAATGTAGTCTTGAGGAATTTTCATGATAATCCTTTTATGGACATGAGTAGGACAAGTAAGATGAGCAGGACTTGTAGGTCATGCAGATTTTTTTCTTGGGGGGTGGTTTAGAAAGTCCTTGTGTTGGTGCTTATCTTGAACACATGTATATGATGAGATCCTATCCTCTTTTTTATGACCTCTCAGCTTCACTTTGTTTGGGGTTTGACATAAGTGACTATTTTGTCAATGAAGACTTGCAGAAAAGGCAAGCTATGGAAGGAAATAACACAAAAGGCTCCATGAGTCCTTTGTGAGAATTGTCCTAAGAATTGGTAGCTTTCAATTCCAAGAGTTACCAGTTCCTTCCAAAGGTGAAAGGAAGTGGCATCTTGCTTCAGTTCCCACTTATGACACCAAATTAGATCAACGTACTAAAAAATCAAGAGAAGGAATGATTCTCTAAGGAAATAAACTTATTCAGGAATAACCATGGGTTTCTAATGCATGATACACATGCTAAGATTAATCACAGTCAAATCTGGAGATGCTTGGAAAAAGGGAAACTTTTAAAGGCAAAAAGAAGTCTACATAAGCTGTTGTGAAAAAAAAAAAATCATTGGTCACAGGGGCCTGTTGCAGAAGCTGGTGTTAACTCATTGGTGGAAAGAGCTGTTTGCTAGGCAGGGTGTTCTTGTGAGGGCAATTTATCTGTAATGCTACAGTCTTGAGTAATTGTTTGTGATGAGTCCTGTGTCAGACATTCATGCAGAATGAGCAGGGCTTGCAAGGAGTGCACAAATTTATTGTGGGTGTTTAGTCAGTCCTTGTGATAGTGCTTACCTCAGACATGTGTGCATGAGATTATCTCCTTCATGACCTCCTGTATTAGTGTGTTCTTACACTGCTATAAAGACATGCCCAAGATGGGGTCATTTGTAAAGGAAAGAGGCTTAAATTGACTCACAGTTCTGCATGATTGCGAGGCCTCAGGAAACTCACAATCCTGGCGGAAGGGGAAGCAAACCTGTCCTTTTTCACAAAGGCAGGGGAAAAACCTTATAAAACCATCAGAACTCATGAGAACTCACTCACTGTCATGAGAATAGCAAAGGGGAACCACCACCATGATCTAATCACCGCCCACAAGGTCCCTCCCCTAACACGTGGAATTGCAATTAGAATTAAAATTCAAGATGGGATTTTGAGTGGGGACACAACCATACCATATCGCCTTACATATCTCATTTGCTTTCATTCTAATGTAAATGACTCCATCTTGGCATTGGCAGCTTTTACTGGGTATACTGGAATGTCAGATTGAGTGTATGCAGACCTTATCAGAGGCAGAAACAAATGCCTATGTGGGGGTTTAGAAGGAGAATCAACAACAGTGATAGCATAGCAGTCAATAGTTCGATCAAGACACTGAAAGTGAAATAAATACATTCTAATATTTATTTTGTACTGTGGACATTTACTCAGAATTCAAACGTTCAAGAGAGAGTATTTGGTTTGCTGAATTTAGGCATTAGGCTTGCCCCCACTGTAGCCAGAGAGAAGCATTTGATCACTTGGACCCACATAGTGAAATGTTGGCACATAGATTTACTTTCCCACTGAGACATCACACAAGGAGAGAGGGATTATTTGCCAAAATCAAATCAGGGGGCCATTGGAGAGGGAGGAGTAAAGACTTGAGCTGTCAAAGTATGATGAGAGTCCTCTGTACCCAACTCTATTCTATCTGCTACATATACAGGAAGGAAAAAGTGCTTGACTTCATAGAGCTTACAGTACTAAATAAATTACCAAAAAGAAAAAAATATATCAAATGAAGTGAGTGTTATAAAAAGAGAAATACAGGTTGCTAGAGAAGAGGTCCTAACCCAGTTGATGAGAACCACATTGTTATTTCTTTTTTTCTGGCTTGCACATGATTGGAAAAAAAATGATTTGCTAATTGTGTTTCTTGTTACTGCTGTTTCTTGGCACCCTCCTCATCTCCTTCTTCTAGTTTTTCATTTTGCATATGTGTAATTCTGTTTAATTAACCTTTGTTTATGTGCACAAAGTGTATATTCACATGCTTTGGGATAAAAACAAATATAACATCTGCCATTTATTGAACACACACTACTCACCAGGACCTAGAGACACAATATAATCCTAAGGCAAATGTTGTTATTCATAACTTACATGTGAGAAATGACACAGGGTTGCTTAGAGGTAATAAATATCAAAATCTGGATCTGAAACCAAATCCTTAAGCGGGAGAATGGCATGTTATAAAATAATACACACATAAAACTATAGCAAATATGTTTTGACTTTTATTACAGAAATGGAAAAATCATTTGTAAAACTCCAATAAATAATACAGATAAAAAATAAGCATATCCAGGATTATGATAACACAATTGGATTCCAAGATATTTCTCTTATAGCTATGACTGGGATTTAAAAGCATGGATCAAAGTTCAGAAGACTAGGGTTCCCATTTCAACATCACCATTTCTCAGCTTTGTGGCCATAGGGAAGTCACTTAAATCTATTTGAACGTTAGCTTTTTATCTACAACATACTGACACTATTTTGTTAATTTTGGATGTCACAGAAATGCACTTATGTTTACTATCTTCATTTTTCTACAGGGAGTAGAAACATGTGTATTATAAATCTTCCCAGTATTTCTTCCTGTTTTTCACAGTTTAGAGATGTGATTGTTTATTTCAGTGACTTAGCAAAAAGATAAAATAATTCTCATTGAAATATGGGAATCACTTCACAGCTCCACTTCAGTGCCACTGGGGTTTTCTCTCCAGGCTGTGAAGTTTTGCACCATTTCTTCTGTAATTCACTGCCGACTTGGACAGCGGGCCTATTTTTCAGTAGGAGTTAACAAACGCCTTTCCCAGGGAAGCATTTACTGGAAGGGGAATCACGTCTCTCACATTTTACTCTCCCTAGTAATCTTTTTAGTTAGCCTTGTCTCAACATTCGTGGTGGGTTTCTGGGTGCAATGGGACTATTTTCATTCTCACTTTTTGAAAAAATAATTTAAATCCTTGGCTTTCCAAACTGCAGTGGCTGTGGGATTTTTCTGTAGGGAACTTAAGCGAGAAATAGTTTTGTGATTCAATGGGCCTGTGCAATGAATTCATGGAGCTATGAAGTGATAAACCACCTTGAGAATGAGCAGAAGGGGAAGAGGGTTGTTCACCAAGAAATATGCCCTGAGTAAAGATTAAGAATCTTTAACCATCTCTTAACCATCTCAACAATTCTTCCCTCAATATTTCCCCCTCTCCCCTTCTTTCCTCTCTCTTAATAGATGTGTTCATTTTTGACATATGATGCCAAAACTCCTTAATGAGTCTTCTAGCCATCTATTTTTTTTTTCACATCTTTGGACACATTCACTGGCCAATTTGCTGTATATTTCCCACTTTTTAAGTGTGAGTTTCATCTTAGTTTTTATTTAATTAGGTTTTTACCTAAGAAAATTCATCACAGTTTTCTAAGGCTCAGAAAACAAAAATGGCAATTGCCTTTTGTTGAATACAGATGCTCTATCTCACTTTATGGACTTCGCCACCATGAGCTGTGAGAGGCTGGAATAAATTTCTCCCATTTTGTTAGTGGGGAGCTGTGCCTCAAAATGGATGTGTGACTTGGTCAAGGTCTCACAACTCTCTAGTCACAAAATCAAGACTAGAAAGTTGTCCTGAGCTTCTGTAGCAGACACTGTCAGTACCTTGTTGATATCTCCAGTCTTCACATTTCCTTTTCTCCTGCAAGTACCTTGGATTTTCTTCTGAGTTCTCTCTGACCATTGAATTCTGTTTGCTTCATATGTGGGGCAAACAGAAAATGCACAGCAGTTCATGAACTCTAGAGATGTTACAAACAAGTGCCAGATGGGAGTTGTGGATGAATATGTTAACTTTCTCACCCACAGGTGGAACATTTCTGTGATGGACTCTGTAAGCATCGAGAGATTGAGACTCTATGGTCCACAGAGACACTCTGCCCATTACCATACTCTATATGGGCTCCCTTTCTGCCCCTGTGTCATTTTTAAAATTCCTTTATCTTTGCTACCTGTGATTATTCCCCCAAATAAGCCATTCACATGTAAATACCTGCCTCATGGGTCAGCTTTTGATTCCCTATTTTTCCTCCTATTACTTTGTGTTTCTCTAGAGATGGGTTTCAAAGTAATCAAAACTGAGCCATGAGCCAATATTTTTTGTCTTATGGTCCAGATCTCTTTTACTTTATCTCAATAATGTCCTATTTCTAGGGCCAGTGACTAATCATTTTAATGATTTCTTTCTTCACTATTGCTGTCCATCTGGGAACTCTCTGACAGGTTATCTGCTATTAGTTTAGTTTAATAAAACAAACACATGTTGGCAGCCCAGCATGAGTCATAGCATGCACTGTGCCAGTTATAAGAACTTGGTGCACATACAATATCACCCATGCTTCTGAAGTTTTTACATTCCAGTGTAACCCCATCTTTACACCCTCTCCAATATACTGTACATTTGTTTACCTAATGAGCCTCAAACTAGGAAAACAAGTTGACAAGCTAAACCTTTTTATTCCAATGACAAATCTATTGGAGCCTGAGTGGAATGTGGTTGTTCAAATTTTGAGGGACAGGCTAACGTTTCCCATCATTTACCAGGGCCTCTAATCTCACCAGATCTCCTGGTAGAAATTTATTGTCAGTCCTACATAGAGAGGTACCAAACTAAGAGGCAAGTATCTCAACCCTCTCTAGAGACCAAGGGTGTCACACTGAAGAGGATAAGAAGCAGTGTTTTTGAGCAAGATGACATCCCCACACACTTCATGTCTCATGATATTTTACAATTTATCTTTGCTCCTAGAGGTTTTCACTGAGAGTTTCTCAGACATTGAATAATTTTAAATTACTATTTTGGCATCGCCATTAGCTTGCTGCTAACTTTCTTTAAGTAGCATTGACAGGGTAGTACAGCTCTCAGGCTTAGTCACTTGTGCACTGATACTCCCTTGACCGTACTGAGCTCCATCTTAACCGCCAAGGAGTTACACGTAGACACCTACAGAGACAACATTTGGTAGCTTGGTAATAAATAACCCAATCCTTATTGTGTCTTCTTCCTTGCCCTTAAATTTCCTGAACTGAGTGTTTTTTCGTTTCTTAATTGTAAAATTATTTCAAAATGGTAAAATAGGTTAATTCATTTTTAATTTTAGTAATGAAAGGGAGGTTCATAAAAGTAACAATATTTTGTTTATTTTTCCAAACTCGGACACTCTTTTTTATTTATATTTGTATTTATTTATTTATTTATTTATTTATTTTTTGAGACAGAGTCTCGCTCTGTCGCCCAGGCTGGAGTGCAGTGGCGCGATCTTGGCTCACTGCAAGCTGCACCTCCCGGGTTCACATCATTCTCCTGCCTCAGCCTCCCGAGTAGCTGGGACTACAGGGGCCCGCCACCACGCCCGGCTAATTTTTTTTGTATTTTTAGTAGAGATGGGGTTTCACCGTGTTAGCCAGGACGGTCCCAATCTCCTGACCTTGTGATCCGCCTGCCTCAGTCTCCCAAAGTGCTGGGATTACAGGTGTGAGCCACCGTGCCTGGCCTGGACACTCTTAATTAACAATTTTAAAGGAAAACTATGGGCAATTTTGCTGCACATTAAAAGAGAGCTGCTATAAAAATGATAGCTGGGACTTAGCTGGAGAAACTTGACAGTAGGGCCCTTAGTGCTTAGAAAAATTTATTTATATGTGATTCAAATTAGAGTATTAATTATAAACATGAAAGTGATTCAGTGAAATCTCTTCACTAAAAAGAATTTTGGTAAACATTTTCTTCGTGTCGTAAGAGGAAACTGGTTCTTGTATTAAAAAAAAATTAGCTCAGCTATATCGCAACAGATTTGACGTCAATAAAAAAATACACTCATTGAAATTTCCATCCAAGATGTGTGAAAACCTTGAATCATGGTGCCTCTTTGGCAGCACTAAGATCTTCACTTTTCATGAATTATGGGGGTAATACAAATAAAATGTTGTTGTTGTATGAACACATGTATGTCAGCTTACGTTTATGAATTTTTTGGAATAAATACATTTCCTAATTATGAATCTGGTATATGTTTTCTTCTCTCTTTGTAATTCAGTATCATCCTACCTGTAACTCACAAAATACATGTTAAATTTTTATTCCACATAATCAGCCTAAAGAAATCCGTAGTAAAAAGCCTGTAAAGTTATATAGCAAATGGTTAATTTTGGATGTAGGGATTATGAAAAATTGAATTTTTACTTTCTGGAATTTCATATTTGAAATTTATTAACAAGGATATATCATATTTATGATGAAATTTTAAGCTTAAAATATTTATTGGAATATATTTTAAATTTTAAAAATTTCAGTGATTTTTGAAGTTAAACATGAATAAAAAGGCATAGTAGCAAAGATGCTGTAAGTTTAAACAAGGTTATTTTAAGGTATTCCCTCTGGCTCTGGAGCTATTTGTTCCATTCAGTTTATTCTGTCTTTGAGGAAATTTTATTGCATATTTTGAGAATATAGTCAGCCTCTGTATCCGCTAATCAAAAATATTTTTTAAAAAAGAAGAAAGGATGGCTGCTTCTGCAGTGAACATGTACAGACTTTATTTCTTGTAGTTATCCTTTAAACAATACAGTATAATAATTATTTACCTTGCATTTACATTGCATTAGGTATTAGTAATCTGGAGATGATTTAAAGTATACAGGAGTTACAAACAATCCAATTGCACTCTTATTTTAACAATCCAATTGCACTCTTATTTTAGAATGTTATTACATTTCTAAATGTAATAACAAGTTATTATTGACTATAGTCATCCTGTTAAGCTATCACTATATCAAAACATGTAATGTATCCCATATATGTGTATATATATGTGTGTATACATATATACACATATATATACGTATTGTGTACCCACAAAAATTAAAAATAATAAAATTAATTAGAAATAAAGTCTATGAGAGGATGTGCATAGGTTATATGCAAATGCTACACCATTTTATATCAGTGACTTGAACATCTGGAGGGTGAAGAGGAGCATCCTAGAATCAATGTCCCACAGATACGAAGGATCAAATGTGTTTTAATATGTCATGCTGACTTTAATTTAAAATGTATTAAAAGTGTATATGCCATATTGCAGGGTGGGCATGGTCAGTTTGTATCAGCACGAAAAAATCTAGTTAACTTCCCTAAGTTCCTCTGTATTGCCTTTTTGCATTTTCTGACACCCACTGAGTCCATACCCAATCCACATCACTCCCTTACTCCTTTTTAGGGATAATTATTCTCATTACTGTGGCCATTCTACAGACTTCTGGCCTTTAACCTTCACCTTTTCGATTCATCTTACTTCTAGTAAACTCTATCTCGAATTGAAAAGTTTTCCACTCTTCAGAGACTGCTAGAGAAGCATGACTTTGCCTTATCTGTCCCTTGGAAATAATCAAAGGGAAATTTCATAAAATCTTCTCACACAGGCAATCAACAACTATATGGATTATCCTACACTTAATTTAGTATCTAATATTGCCCTGCTCCAGCACTGTATTCTATGAGGGATAAAAGAAATGAAATACACATTAATTTATTTGCGTTAAAGACAACTATATATCCCCCAATATCGACTGTTCCCTTCTTTCTTGGTAATAGAATCTGCATATTTTATCTGTGTATATGGCCATCTAGAATACAGTATACTACCAGCTTCCTTTGAATTTAGATATCTAAAACGATGTAAGGGGAAAAGATCTGTCCAACTCTTTCTGCTGGCTTTAATGTGGATGGTGTAGCCATCCTCGATGAAGAGGTCAACTTGGAAATGGCAGTCACATGGCAGAGCCTAAGCTTGAAGGATTAAGGTCCTTAATACAATGCTGCACTAATGTAGCTATATTAGTCAGGGTTCTATTAGGATACATATACCATAAGTATACAAAGGGAAGTTTATTAAGTATTAACTTACATGATCACAGGGTCCCACAATAGGCTGTCTGCAAGCTGAGGAGCAAGGATAGCCAGTCCAACTCCCAAAACTGAAGAACTTGGAGTCGGATATTTGAAGGCAGAAAGCATCCAGCATGGGAGAAAGATGTAGGCTGGAAGGCTGGGCCTGTCTCATGGCTTCATGTTTTTCTGCCTGCTTTGTATTTGCTGGTGGCTGATTAGATTGTGACCACTCA
Source organism: Macaca thibetana thibetana (assembly GCF_024542745.1). Lineage (NCBI taxonomy): Eukaryota > Metazoa > Chordata > Mammalia > Primates > Cercopithecidae > Macaca > Macaca thibetana. The sequence continues at coordinate 90,325,143 of NC_065590.1, forward strand.
GATTAAGGGTGGGTCGGCCTTCCCCAGCCCACTAACTCAAACGTTAATCTCTTTTGGCAACACCCTACAGACACACCCAGAATCAACATTGCATCCTTCAGTTCAATCAAGTGGACACTCAACATTAACCTTCACAAGTCCACCCCTTGTCAACTTGAACCCATACGCAACTCCTGAGATCATACATAATCTTCAAATACAGAAAATAATAAGGCCATAATTATGCCTAACATAGTACAACTATTCATCGTACAACTGGAAACGCACCAATCCTCAACCCAAATACTAGTACATAAAGTTTACAATACTTAAATGCTGATATGAAGTCAATAAATCTCGTATCACATGATAACAGAAAAGGAAATAAAATGAAGACATTTTCTTCATCCATTAGTACAAGTGTATACATGCACAAACATGTTTTTTAAAAAAGAAGGAGGAAATACTCATGAAAACAACAGAGCTTCGTTCTGCAGCTGGTCACGTGGTCATAGCTGGTATTTATGACTACCTTCTACTACCCATTCTGTATTCCCTTTGCCTTTGGCAAGCACCTGCAGGTCGTGGCTTTTTTCCTGGTAGAGTGACCCAAACTTTCATTCCTGAAAGGTTTTGGTCATTTGTAGTCCTCCCTGTATTGGACTGTTGCAGTTTTCCACTGACCTTAATCACAGGGCATGGTAATAGTAAGAGATGCCCTAACGGATCTCCTGCATTCCATGCATACCCTTCCTTACTCAGTCGTGGAGTAGTAGACTGATGTCATCTTGATAGTTCAGGTCAATCACTACAGCTAACCTTTTAACTCCCTTCTTAGCCTGCTACTTAAAGGTAGGAGAAGTCCAAAGTGATCAGGTGGCAATCTTAACTACCAGTTTGACAGAATTGTTATTGTGTCTCCTGGTGGCAGTGTTGCTCCCTCTGGAACTAAAACCTCTAGGCCAGCAGAACATAATGTCTTGAGAACAGGAAGCAACAATTTTGCTAGTGAATCACTAGGGGTGATGATGAGTGGTACCACTTCCACTTCTACCCTTTGATTCCCAGACCCATGAATCCTGACTATGGGAGAAATAGTACCATATATTAGACACTGATTCAGAGCACACATGGCCTTCTGAAGAACTTTGCCCCAGTCCTGCAGTGTAGGACTTCCACCATTCTGTGAATCCAGCTGCTTCAGGATGATGGGGAACTTAGTAAGACCATTGAATTCTATGAGCATGAGCCCACTGCCACACTTCTTTAGCTGTAAAGTGAGTGCCTTGCTCAGAGGCAATGCTGTGTGGAATACCATGACGGTGGATAAGGCATTCTGTGAGTTCACGGATAGTAGTCTTAGCAGAAGCATTGTGTACAGGATAGGCAAACCGATATCTGGAGTAAGCATCTATTCCAATGAGGACAAACCTCTGTCCTTTCCATGATGGAAGAGGTCCAACATAATCAACCTGCCACCGGGTAGCTGACTGATCACCCTGATGAATGGTGCCATATCAAGGGCTCAGTGTTGGTCTCTGCTGCTGGCAAATTGGGCACTCAGCAGTGGCAATGGCCATAGCCAGGTCAATCTTGGTGAGTGAAAGTCCATGCCTAACCTCCATCCCTGCCACCTTGGCCACTTTGTTCATGGGTCCACTGGGCAAGGACAGGGATGGCTAGGGAAAGAGGCTGAGTGGTGTCCACAGAATAGGTCATCCTATCCACTTTATTATTAAATTCTCCCCCTGCTGAGGTCAGCCACTGGTGAGCACTCACATGGAATACAAATATCTTCACAGTTTTTGACCTCTCAGAGAGGTCCATACACATACTTCCCCAAATTTCTTTGTCACCAATTTTCCAGTCAAGCTTCTTCCAAATCCCCAACTGTCCAGCCAAACCACTGGCTATAGCTCATGAATCAGTATATAATTGCACATCTGGCCATATCTCCCTCCATGTAAAGTGCACAACCAGGTTCATTGCTCGAAGTTCTGCCCACTGGGAAGATTTCCCTTCACCACTGTCCTTCAGGGATGTCTTGGAAAGTGGCTGTAGTGCTGCAGCTGTCCACTGTTGGGTGGTGCCTGCATATCGTGTAGAACCATCTCTGAACCAGGCCCTAGTCTCTCTTCCTCTGTCAACCGATCATAGGGAACTCCACATGAGGCCATCGGTGTAGGCTTTGGGAAGAGAAGGCAGGGTGGCAGAAGTGGAGACCATGGGCATTTGAGTCACTTCCTCATGTAACTTGTGCCTTCAGGGCCTGCTCGAGCCCGATCACGTATATACCACTTCCAATTTGATGATGGAATGCTGCTGTGCATGACCAACTTTATGGCAAGATGGGTCAGAAAGCACCCGGTTTATGATAGGCAGTTCAGGTCTCACAGTGACTTGATGATCCATAGTCAAATGTTCAGTTTCCACCAAAGCCCAGTAACAGGCCAAGATCTGTCTCTCAAAAGGAGGGCAGTATCTGCAGAAGATGGCATGGCCTTGCTCCAAAATCCTAGAGGCCTCTGCAGTGATTCACCTATGGGAGCCTGCTGAAGGCTCCAACTACATGTCTATCTGCCACTGATACCTCAAGCACCATTGGATCTGCCACGTCTTATAGCCCAAGTGGCAGAGCAACTTGCACAGCTGCCTGGACCTGTTGTAGAGCCTTCTCCTGTTCTGGACCCCACTCAAAATTGGCATTCTCTCTGGTCATTGGATAAATGGGCTGGAGTAGCACACCCAAATGAGGAATGTGTTGCCTTCAAAATCCAAATAGGCCCACTAGGCATTGTGCCTCTTTCTTGGTTGTAGGAGAGGCCAAATGCAGCAACTTATCATTTACCTTAGAAGGCATATCTCAAAAGATCCCACACCACTGGACCACCAGAAATTTTACTGAGATGGAAGGTCCCTGAATTTTAGTCACGTTCATTTCCCATTCTCTGGCACTCAAATGTCTCACCAAGTCCAGTGTGTTTGATACTCTTTGGTCACTGGATCCAATCGGCATAACGTCATCAATGTAATGGGCCACTGTGATATCTTGCAGAAGCAAAAACCGATCAAGGTCTCTCCGAATAAGATTATGACACAAAGCCACAAAGTTTATATACCCCTGAAGTAGGACAGTAAAAGCCTATTGCTGGCCTTGCCAGCCAAAGGCAAGTTGCTTCTGTTGGGCCTTATGGACACGAATAGAGAAAAAGGCATTTGTCAAGTCAATGGCTGCCTACCAGGTACCAGGAGATGTGTTAATGTGCTCAAGCAATGAAACCACATGTGGTACAGCAGGTGCAATTGGAGTCACGATAATCCACTGTCATTCTCCAAGATCCATCTGTCTTCTGCACAGGTCTAATAAGAGAGTTGAATGGAGATGTGGTGGGAATCACCATCCCTGTGTCTTTCAAATCCTGGATGGTGGCACTAATCTCCACAATCCTATTTTTCTAGGGAGAGGCAGCTCTAATGACTTCCATTTGGCCTTTTCCACCATCGTAGCCCTCACCCTACAAGTCAAGGAACCAATGTGAGGGTTCTGTCAGCTGCTAAGCATGTCTATGCCAATTACGCATTCTGCCACTTGGGAAATTACTGCAGGATGAGTCTGGGGACCTACTGGACCCACTGTAAGTCAGACCTGAGCTAAAACCCCATTAATGATCTTACCTCCATAAGCCCCTACTTTAACTGGAGGACCACAATGACATTTGGGGTTCCCTGGAATCAATGTCAGCTCAAATCCAGTGTCCAGTAGTCGAGAAAGATCTGATCATTTCCCTTGCCCCAGTGCACAGTTACCTTGGTAAAAGGCTGGAGGTCTCCTTGGGGAAAGATGGGAGAAAGATTCACTGCATAAACTTTTGATAATGTAGTGGGGTCCTTCCTCAAGTATAAGTATTCCTTGTAGTACTTACACAGAGAAATAAAATTCTCTCTTGTTTAGACCACAACTATTTTTTGCTTTACTCTCACCCATAGCCAAACTTAATCCTTACTTAAAGAGCCACTGATATGGTTTGTCTCTGTGTTCCATCCCAAATCTCATCTTGAACTATAATTCCCAAGTGTTTAGAGAGGGACCCAGTGGGAGGTGATTGGATCATGGGGATGGTTTCCCCCATGCTGTTCTCATGATAGTGAGTGAGTTATTATGAGAGCTGATGGTTTTATAAGGGGATCTTCCCACTTGGCTCTTTCCCTTTCTTGCCGCCTTGTGAAGAAGGTGTCTGCTTCCCTTTCTGCTGTGATTTTAAGTTTCCTGAGGCCTCCCCAGCCATGTGGAGTTGTGAGTCGATTAAACCTTTTTCCTTTGTAAATTACCCAGTCTTGGGTACATCTTCACAGTAGTGTGAAAATGGACTAATACAGCCATCAAAAATAGTTTACTTAATATTTGTAAGAAAACAAGGCATAGCCAAACATTTCAGGTGCAATTTTTTATGCTTATATTTCTTCACCCACACCTTAAATGAGAGCATTTGCTAAAGAGTGTTTTTCATTCTTTGTTACTTTTCCAGTACTTTCCTTTGAGAACTACAGCTACAAGTACAATTTTGGTGCCCTTTAAAACCCAATCTATTATTTCTATGCTATTATCTGGCTGATAGTTTCTCTAGAAACATTACTCTTTGCTTCAGTGAGTTTCATCCTTCAGCACTGTATGATTTACTAGACAGCACTGGGGTAGAGTTAGATCAAAACAGATGGAGATTTCAACCTCTAACTATATAATGATAATAGGCCATTTACTTTCTGTCTTTTGTATTATCAATTACTCTACCTTCATGATAGAATTTGTATAAGCATTAAATGAGATGATGTAAACCATAGAATTTTGCAAAATGTGTAGCTTTTTCTATTTTATCATAGCATGCTATTAGCACTGTGCAATTATAAGAGTTGTATATGCCCTACTCTTTATCCTCTGCTCCAGTATTTACTACAAATATTATAAAGCATTTGACACTTACAAAAAATATTATAAATGTATTGTATATGTAAGCTGTGAAACAAAGAGATTTTAAAATCACCTTTAAACAGATCACTATCTAAAGACATTACCAAAATTCTAGAAACCACCTCTGTATTTCTTCTGTATCCTATTTTCTAGCTTGCCTTTTTCCAGAGGAAATACCTACTGTAAATTTTGTGTTTATCACTTTAAACTGCCTTTATGTTTCAAATAGTTTTATTATGTATGTAGTTATGTCTAAATATATTGTTTCATTTTATTTTGAACTTAATATAAATGTAACCATTGTATGTGTTTTTCTCTTTGTTTTTTTCTGAGCAATATGTTTCTAAGTTTCACCATGTTGAATATTATTCAGCCATAAAAAGAATGAAATCATGTCTTCTGCAGCAACATGAGTGGAACTGGAGGGCATTAAGAAAACAATGCAGAAACAGAAAATCAAATACTATATGTTCTCACTTATAAATAATGTGTACACATGGTCATAAAATGTGGCCTAATTGACATTGCAGACTCCAAAGGATGGGAGAGTGGGAGGTGGATAAGGCATTAACAATTACTTAATGGGTATAATATACATTATTCGACTGATGGTTACACTAAAAGCTCAGACTTCACCAGTATGCAATAAATCCATGTAAAAAAAAACAACTATACTTGTACCCCCTTAAATTCATATAAATAAAAATAAAAACAAAATGTGTAAAATAAAATAAACTCATCCGTGTTATGGTTGTGGTATGGGAACAACATGGGCTTGAACTGTGCAGGTGCACTTACAAGTAGATTTTCTCCTGCCTCTGCAACCCCTGAGAAACCAAGAACAATGCCTCCGCTTCCTCCTCCTCAGCCCACTATATGGGAAGAAAATGAGGATGAAGACCTTTTATAATGATCCACTTCAACTTAATGTATAGGAAACACGTTTTTTTCTTCTTATGATTCTCTTAATAACATTTTCTTTGTTCTGTAGCTTATCTTCTTGTAACAATACTATGTATACTACATTAATCATACAAAAATGTGTTAACTGACTGGCACCATCACGGCACACTATAACCTCTGCCTCCCAGGTTCAAGCGATTCTCCTGCCTCAGCCTCCCCAGTAGCTGGGACTACAGGCATGCACCACCATGCCTGGCTAATTTTTGTATTTTTAGTAGAAACGGGTTCCCCATGTTGGCCAGGCTGGTCTTGAACTCCTGACCTTGTGATCCGCTTGACTTGGCCTCCCAAAGTGCTAGGATTACTGGTGTGAGCCACCGTGCTTGGCTGAGAGAGAATGAGTTTCTATTAAATGGAATATAAGCTTCATGAGGGCAGGATCTTTGTCTATTATGTTCTATACCCAGAGCATGACAGGTGCTCAGGAAATACCTATGGATATTAACTTGAATCCTTTGGGAGGACTCCTGGTTGAACAATAATTTCAACTGCTCAGTATCTGAATGGTAATATTGGAAAAGGAAATAAAATTCCTTATTATTGATGATATCACACTTAGATAAGACATTGTAAAGAAAAAGAAGAAGGAGAAAAATCATTAAGGAGCTTCCTTCTGCAGGGATGTGCACCAGCCACCGTATGACCTCATTTTTTTGTTTCGGTCTTACTCTGTTGCCCAGGCTAGAGTGCGGTGGCACGATCTTGGCTCACTGCAACATCCACCTCCTGGGTTCAAGTGATTCTCCTGCCTCAGCCTCCCAAGTAGCTGGAATTACAGGCATGCAACACCACGCCCAGCTAATTTTTGTATTTTTAGTAGATGAGGTTTCGCCATGTTGGCCAGGCTGGTCTTGAACTCTTGACCTCAAGTGATCCATCCGCCTCGGCTCCCAAAGTATTGTGATTACAGACGTGAGCCACTGCGCCCAGCCTGACCTCATTTTTAAAGAAAATTTACCACAGTTTTCTCACACAGCTCATTCATTTCACCCCATTTCTAATGTTCATATTTTGTAAAATGCTCCCAGGACACCCTTTTTCAAAAATTTTTATTTATTTTTATTCATTTTTTTTTGAGACAGAGTCTCGCCCTGTCGCCCGTGCTGGAGTGCAGTGGTGCTACAGGCACCCTTTAAGCTATTGAAATATCCCAACTTTATATACAATGCAGAAGAAAATTGGTTGCAGGAAGATAAGGTTTCTGTGGCTTCAAAATCTGTTTCTAGTTCATCCATTGTCCAATGTCTATAGGTAAATGTATAGATTATACAACAATTTATCCTTTGCAAGTGTACCTGGGAGGGGAGCATGTATAGGTCAGGGAAATAGGAAAGTATTTCTAAGACAGTGCCATAAAGACTGAAATGGCAGGAGAAAAAAAGTATTATATATTTAAAAAATTGATTAAACCAAAGGGCAAGTTGGCTTCTTTACTAGATGATAACATAGAAAGGTATTCATCCATGAAATGGAAGTAGCTGAAGACCGCTGCTTCTGACAATTCATTTCTGCACATAAATGTTTGTTACCACGGAATCACCAAAGGGCAGGTGGGCCTGTGTGATGGTTAACACTGAATGTCAACTTGATTGGATTAAAAGATACAAAGTATTGATCCTGGGTGTGTCTGTGAGGGGGCTGTCAAAAGAGATTAACATTTGATTCAGTGGGCTGGGAAAGGGAGACCCACTCTTAATCTGAGTGGGTACAATCTAATCAGCTGCCAGCATGGCTAGAATATAACCAGGCAGAAAAATGTGAAAAGAAAGACTGGCCTAGCCTTCCAGCCTAAATCTTTCTCCCGTGCTGGATACTTCCTGCTCTTGAACGTCAGACTCCCAAGTTCTTCAGTTTTGGAACTCAGACTGGCTGTCCTTGCCCCTCAGCCTACAGACAGCCTGTTGTGGGACCTTGTGATTGCATGAGTTAATACTTATAGAACTCCCCCTGCCATTGTTTTGTCCCTCTAGAGAACCCTGACTAATACAGATTTTAGTACCAGGAGTGCTTCTAGAAGGACAGAATATTAAAGATGGAGTTCTTTTGTTGGTTTTGGGGTCTCTGGAGTTGGCTGCTTAATATGAGTAGACCCAAAAATACTAAGGACTCTACTTCTAATTGTATGGGGAACACTGGTAGCCCTTGGTGTGAACTGTTTAGAGAATTATGAAAAATACATGCATTTGACACTCCTGGTTCATCGCTTGTCAGAGGCAAGGAGTTTAGTGGCTCTGTACATAATATCTTTGACCATATGTGGAAAACCAAGGAATATAATGAAGCTAGTTGGTTGCTCCTAAGCTCAGTGGATAAAGTGATGAAAGAAAATGAAGTCAGGGATTATATCTCCCAGCTTCAGAAGCAGATACTGAGCCTCAAATCTGCGAAGATTGCCCCAAGTCAGAGTCTTATCTCCTATAGAGAAACAGCTGTAATTGTGGAAAAACAGACACAAGCTCTTATCAAGCGAGTGGCTGACCTGCAATGAAAGGTGCATGCATGGCCTCCTCAGGTGTCTACTGTTAAAGTGAGAGCACTGATTGGAAGAGAATGGGGGCCTCCAACTTGGAATGGGGATGTGTGGGAGGACACTGGTGAAGCTGGGGACACTGAGTTTATAAATTCTTTTGAACCTTTTTTGCCAGAAGAAACAGCTTCCCCATCCCCAGTAGTAGCAACATCCCCTCCCTGTCCCATGCTGCCATCAACCTTTCCACCTTTGAGGAGATAAATCCGGAGCTGCTGGAGACAACAGTGATGGCTTCCCCTGAAGCAGTCGCCAGGCAAGATAATGTTGATTCTTTTCAGGAGCCACCCCCAAAACCCCTGTTTCCTTTTAGATTTATAACTAGATGAAAGTCCCGGTGGGCCCCTAGAGGTGAGATTGAGAGTATGACCCATAAGAAGGTGCACTACTCTCGAAAAGAACTGTGTGAGTTTTCCAATTTATATAAACAGGAATCTGGAGAACAGACATGGGAATGGATATTAAGGGTGTGGTATAATGGTGGAAGGAACACAGAGTTGGATCAGGCTGAATTAATTGATTTGGGCCCACTAAGAAGGGACTCTGCATTTAGCGTTACAGCTTGCGGAGTTAAAAAAGGTTCTGATAGTTTATTTGCTTGGTTAGCTGAAATATGGATTAAAAGATGGCCCATTGTGAGTGAGCTGGAAATGTCCCATCTCCCTTGGTTTAACGTAGAGGAAGGGATCCAAAGACTTAGGGAGATTGGGATGGTGGAGTAGATTAGTCACTTTAGACCTACTCATCCCAGATGGGAAGGTCCAGGAGATATACCCTTGACCAATATCTTGTGGAATAGATTTGTGAGGGCAGCACCTGCATCTTTGAAGAGCCCTGTAATTGTTCTTCTCTGTATGCCAGATCTAACAGTGGAAACCACAGTCACTCAACTATAAATTATTTTAAATACAGTGGAAATAATTGGATGCTGAGGTAGCAGAGGCCAACCATAAAAGGCAAGATGGGCATAGCTACTGAAATGTACAGCAGAGGCAAAGTGGCAATCAGAATAGTCTGGCTCATGTAGAGCTCTGGCATTGGCTAACTAGTCACGGTGTTCCCAGAAGTGAGATTGGTAGGAAGCCTACTGCATTCCTACTTAATTTATATAAGCAGAAAACTTCTAGGTCAAGTGGACAAAAAGAATAATTTGAATTATAAAAACAGAGAATCACAGCCCCTTAATCAATTTCCAGACTTAAGCAAGTTAAAAGCCTAGAACCCCTTGAATGAAGGGAAAACTAGGTCCCCTTGAGGAAGGACCCCACTACATTACTGACAATTTATGCAGTAAATCTTTCTCCCATCTTTCCCAAGGAGACACTCTGGCCTTTTACCAGGGTAACTGTGCATTGGGAAAAGAGAAATGATCAAACATTTCAGTGTCTACTGGATACTGGCTCTGAGCTGACGATGATTCCAGGGAACCCAAAACATCACTGTGGTCCTCCAGTTAAAGTAGGGGCTTATGGAAGTCAGGTAATTAATGGAGTTTTAGCTCAAGTCCAACTTACAGTGGGTCTCCAGACTTATCCTGTGGTCATTTTCCCAGTGCCAGAATGCATAATGGGCAGAGACATATTTAGCAGCTGGCAGAACAACCACATTGGCTCCCTGACTGGTAGGGTGAGGGCGATTATGGTGGGAGAGGCCAAATGGAAGCCATTAGAACTGCCTCTACCTAGAAAAATAGTAAATCCCCTGGAGGGATGGAGGAGAATAGTGCCACCGTCAAGGACTTGAAAGATGCAGGAGTGGTGATTCCCACCACATTCCCATACAACTTTCCCATTTGGCCTGTGCAGAAGACAGATGGATCTTGGAAAATGACAGTGGATTATCGTAAGCTTAACCAGGTGGTGACCCCAATTGTGACTGCTATACCAGATGTGGTTTCATTGCTTGGGCAAATTAACATATCTGGTAACTGGTATGCAGTTATTGACTTAGCAAATGCATTTTTCTCTATACCTGACCATAAGGCCCACCAGAGACAATTTTCCTTCAGCTGGCAAAGCTAGCAATATACCTTTACTTTCCTACCTCAGGAGTGTATCAACACTGTGGCTTTGTGTCATAATATTATTCAGAGACACCTTGATCGCTTTTCACTTTTGCAAGGTATCACATTGGTCCATTACATTGATGACGTTATGCTGATTGGGTCCAGTGAGCAAGAAGTAGCAAACACAATGGACTTCTTGGTAGGACATTTGTGTGCAAGAGGGTGGGAAATAAACACAACTAAAATTCAGGGACCTTCTACCTCAGTAAAATTTCTATGGGTCCAGTGGTGTAGAGCCTGTTGAGGTAGTCCTTCTAAGATAAAGGATAAGTTGCTGCATTTGGCCCCTCCTACAACCAAGAAAGAGGTACAACACCTAGTGAGCATATTTGGATTTTGGAGGCAACACATTCCTTATTTGAGTATGTTACTCCAGCCCATTGGGTCACTGAGTGACCCAAAAGGCTGCCAGTTTTGAGTGGAGACCAGAACTGGAGAAGGCTCTGCAATAGGTCCAAGCTGCTATGCAAGCTGCTCTGCCACTTGGGCCATACGACCCAGCAGATTCAATGGTGCTTGAGGTGTCAGTGGCAGATAACAATGCTGTTTGGAGCTTTTGGCAGGCCCCCATAGGTGAATCACAGCAGAGACCTGTAGGATTTTGGAACAAGGCCCTGCCATCTTCTGCAGATAACTATTCTTCTTTTGAGAGACAGCTCTTGGTTTGTTACTGAGCTTTGGTGGAACCTGAATGTACTGAAATAGGAAAGATTTCCTTGTTCCCCTCACAGAGCATGTGATGGGAGTATGACTTGCATCTTCAGTGGCCTGCTGCTCAAACATCTAGGGGAGCATACAGATAGGCAGGCTGTGGGGCTCCAACCCCATGATAGTGTCTAGGGGTGCATGTTTACAGCTCTTGAAGCCCCAGAGGGCCTGTGTTACAGCATGCTCTTTTAGTTTACCTATAGGCTAATTGTGTTAACCAGCTCCATTAGACCCTCTACGTTGTCACAAGGACAGAGGGCTTTTCTGTATCCTGGATTCTTACCTTGGTGTACTGGAAGAATTGGATCACACGTGGGCTTGGAGAGTGAGTGTAAAGTTTTATTGAGTGGAAGTAGCTCTCAGCCAATGGGGGAGCCAGAAAGGAGATGGTTTTCCCATGGAGTTGGGCTGCTGGGCATTCCTGGCTCTCCTCCAACTGGCCCGGCCAAGCTCCACCTCATCCTGCCAGTCAATGGCCTGATGGGGTGCCAGTGCCTATCAGTGTGCTCTTCTCAAAGCATGCTCCTCTCGACATCCTCTTGATGACTAGCCACTTATGTCTTCTTCCACTGATGTACTCTTGAAGTCCGGCTGCCTGTTTGTCTGCTCACTAGGGTCTCAGGTTTTTATAGGCCCAGGATGGGGGCATGGTGGGCCTGGGTGGTCTTGGAAAATGCAACATTTGGGTGAGAAAGCAGGAGTGCCTGTCCTCACCTACATCAGCGGAGAGGGAGCCATAACCAGGGACCACGCCCTCCTCTACTCAGCACCTCCCTTCCTCCTCTTCTGTATCATTTAATGGGACATGCTCTTCCCTTCCCAGCACTCCCATATCATTCTGCCCCACTGAAGAGGTACGTCTAACTGCCATCAGAATATGGAAGATGACCAGTATTAGCTGCTTTCTGCTGACAGGGGGCATTGTTTTGGGGGGAAAAACAGCCGTCAGATTCCTCCCAGAGGTCTCTCTAAGGGTTCCTAGGAAACGGGAGCTATCGTCTGAGGCTCTGGTTGCCTGACCATTTGGAGTTTGGTTGTTTCTAAGCGTGAGAGGAAAATCAAGTTTTATAAGGTTAAGTATGCATGGGTTAAACATGTGTATTATACAAGGAAAGAATTTAGTGCCAAAGATTATAGAGACAAGAAGTAACATATACTAACAACATTTTACTCCAGGCTGTCTCACCCTGGTGAAAGAAATTAAACCTTGTACGGGAGCGGATAAACTTTTAGAAAAGAGATAACTGTTCTTGCCATACCTTTAGCAGTTAACAGGTCCACCCTGGGAATATCTGTATCTCCTCTCTCTTTCCTGGGCCTCCCTGTGTCTATTATTAAAAACTTAGGTAGCCACTTTCTGCCTGCCTTTGTACTCACTCTCCAAGCCCATGTGTGATCCAATTCTTTCAGTACACCAAGGCAAGAATCCAAGATACAGAAAGCCCTCTGTCCTTGTGATAAGGTAGAGGGGCTAATTGAGCTGGTTAACACAAGCAGCCTATAGGTAAACTAAAAGTCTTCAAGTTCTTCAGTTTTGGAATTTGGACTGGCTGTCCTTACTCCTCAGCCTGCAGGTATTGTGGGACCTTACGATCCTGTGAGTTAATACTTAATAAACTTCCTTTTATGTGTATGTATGTTTTCCATTAGTTCTGTCCCTCTAAAGAACCCTCACTGATACAGCCTGGTATTTTAAGATTGGAGAGTAACAGTCATAGATACCTCAAATGAGACACCCACTTTTGTGTGCACACATATTCCTCAAGCCAGAATCCACCCCTTTCCATTAGGGGGTGGAATTAACAGAACTGAAACAACCAGTCATCCAGAGCCCTCATATCTTCAGAGATATTTTATTTTCTTCCTTATGACAAAATATACCAGAATAATACAGTTAGGCTGATGAATTTAGTATTAGGTTACTCACAAAGTCAAAGCTTCATAACTGTCTCTAACCAGGACTATTGCAACAGGTTCCTGCCCAGGGCAGGTTCCGCTTGGCTCCTAGCCATGAGGCTCTCCTTCTCAAGTTTTTCCCAGCCTCCAAACCATTTTCAAACCAAATAACTTATTGATTTCAGCCTCACAATTAAATATACAACCTAACACCAAGTCTATACTGTCTACTCTGTCCTTGACCTTGATTATACACCTGGTGAGTGGGCTGTGACCTTACTCAAGACCCACTTTGTGCCAGGTCTGACAAGCAACCACAATCTTGTTTTATTGGGCCCACATGTTTTTCTGGATGACCTGTCTCATTTTAGCCTAGTTTACACTGCAGCCTGTGCTCTTCTTGTGAACCTGTTCCCAAGCCAGGGATTTAATCTCTAGGGTTAAAATGCTAACTCAGAGCCTAGAGTGTTGCTATCTACAGACAGATCAAGGTATAACTTTGTCACATGCCCCAATTTCACTGCTACAGAAATGGTTCTCTCATTTCTGCATGTGACCTCAGAACATGTCTACTTCCCTTGACCATCACCAGCATCATCTGGAAACATTCCATCCAGATGAGGTAAGCAGTTACTACCCTAAGCTGTACTGAACTGGCATCCCTCTAGCACCAATGGTCAGGGGACAATTTTAGGTACCAACCCCAGGTCCTCCCCCTTTTCTCTCTCCTACTGCAATGAACTGGTTAATGATCCCTCAGATAAAACTCAGAGTAGATCTTTCTATCCCAATTTCATAGGGTTTAAATGAGTTATATTACTATTTACTTCTACTTCAGTGTTATTTTTATTATTTCTGTCAAACCAATAATGGGCTAATTTTTCAACCAAAGTTATATGTACTTTAGTCACAACAGGTTTTGAAATAAGATTTACATTTTGAAAAATACATATAAAATCTACTTATTTTCATTAAATGCTTACATCTTTTTAGCTTAATAAGAGTGTCTAGGTCATTAGCCTGAACTTTGGTCTTAGTTATGATAGATCTTTAATGTGAAGAATTTTACATACCAGAAAATTCATAAAAATTCATGTTGAAGGAGCAGAAATGCTTTTATGCAATTTGGTTTCTCGATACAAAATGAGATCTTGATGTGAAATTTCTGCACCAGTGATTTTAAGACACTGAGGAGAGTATGAGAGTTTTGACATAAACAGAAAGGAAATTGATTTTTGTTCAAGAACGATGCAGCATAGTTATTAGGAATAAATTAAACACCTAAGGAAGTGTGTTCCCAGCCTCCATCTGCTTATCCTTGTTAGGAGCAGCGTCAGAATCATGTAGAGGATTGGTGCAGCGGAACTTGCAGGAGTATTCACTCACATTTCCTTCACATCTTCTCCATGCCAGGCAACGAGACTTGCGGACACGGGTTGCAGGGCTAGAAAGACCAGTCTCTGGCCCCAGAGGAGTAGACTCACTGCCTTCAGTGCAGAGATGGCCTGACTCACACTTCCTCTCTCATCTACCGCAGCTGCGAGGCCCACTCTCTGGTGAGGTTTCTCCCCTCCCAAGTCTGGGAGTTATTATTCCTTATGGCGAGCACACCCTTAACTCTCATTTTGGTGACTTGACTGACAATGATTGAAGAGAGAACAAACAAAATATTTTTTTAAAAACCTAATAAAAGAAAGAAAGGGAAAGGAAGGAAGGAAGGAAGGAAGGAAGGAAGGAAGGAAGGAAGGAAGGAAGGAAGGAAGGAAGGAAGGAAGGAAGGAAGGAAGGAAGGAAGTTAGTTCACCTGTAATCCTAGCAGTTTGGGAGGCTGAGAGGGGAGGATTGCTGGAGCCCAGGGGTGTGAGACCAGCTTGGGCAACAAAGTGAATCCCCCCACCCCTCAACCATTTCTATTAAAAAAAAAAATTAAAAATAATTAAAAAACAAAATAAACTGATGGAATATGCAGAGATTCAAGAATCCCTACCAAATTCTTACCACCAATGTTCTGGAATTTCTTGCTTTATATCTTCCTGATAGATTTCCTGTCCTTTTCTCCTGTTTCTGAGGATATAACTCAGAAATTGTCTAATTGTCTTCTTAGCACACAGGCCTAAAGTCAAGATGAAGCTTATGAATAAATCTCTGTCCCCTTGTTTCTTGCGTGCAAATTGCCTAGAAAATGGGGAGGAAGGCTGGGTGCAGTGGCTCATGCCTGCAATCGCAGCACTTTGGGAAGCTGAGGCGGGCAGATCACCTGATGTCAGGAGTTCAAGACCAGCCTGGCCAACATGATGAAAACCCCTCTCTACTAGAAAAAATACAAAAATTACCTGGGTGCAGTGGCATACACCAGCAATCCCAGCTACTCAGGAGGCTGAGGCAGGAGAATTGCTTGAACCCAGGAGTCGGAGGTTGTGGTGAGCTGAGATGGTGCTACTGTACTACAGCCTGGGCAACAGAACGAGAGTCTGTCTCAAAAATAAATAAATAAAAAAGAAAAGAAAATAGAGTGGAAGCTGTGGTCTTGAGGAAGCTTCCATTGGACCATGCTCCAAAAACTCCTTGAAGCATTTTAAAAATTGGGCCTGATAGAAGCAAATTGGTTATTTTAGTTCTTTAAGCAATGCCACTGCAAATGTTGACTAATATTTAAGTTAAATTATTAAGGTGAGTAGAAACCATTTCTAGGAAGTTTTTAGAATCCTACTCTTATTAGAAAAGTCTGCAATTTTCAAAACAAGCGATCGGTCTCACATTTTACTTGTTTAATTTGATATTAGTGGTTGGGGGGAGTATATGTGCGTACATCGGCCAATGTGTGTTTCACAGAGCAATTTGATCAGTCATTGCATAGGGCATATAATTTGTGGGACCCAGTGCAAAATGAAATTGCAGTGTCTCTTGTGAAAATGAAGAAAAAAAGTCCTTTAACGGCATTAAAATGTGAAGTATTTTCCTTTCTTCCACAGTCTCTCTACTTGCCACAGGGCTTTATATTTGGTATTTAATGACATTCTGAGTTTAAAAAAAAAATCAAAAAATAAATTCTTAGAGTGAATTTTACCTTTGTCCTTATTTTGTGCAATGCCAGTTTAAAATGCAAATATAAGAGCACTTAACTCTTATGTAGAATCACCAAAGTTACAGTTTGTATTTCACAGGTTGTACATACATATGTATTTTGTTCTTACTAGAACAGTGGAAATGCTGTGCAGAAGCAACTCAACAGTTTATATTTCACTTTGTGATACACACACATTCTACCAACACTCTCTACCTTCAGATGAGTAAGAAAGGACTAAAGAAAAAGGAACTATGGAATGTGAAATGTTACCCTTTCCATCTTTGTCACTGTTTTACACATAACAAATCTCCCTTGCAGTTCTCTGAGTCTCTCATTGCATCCTGAGTCCCTGGAGTACTACATCTATGAGACATTGTGAACACTATGTAGAAATGGCTGGCAAGGAACAGGGGATGTGCATATTGCTTATAACTCCTCTGCTCACATGCATGTTCGGTTGACCACACAGGTCAAATGCCCATGAAGCCAGCCCTGTTGGCCATCTGCATCATGCTTGGCATCTATTATATCCTAGGCTTTGAAAATAGTATAGCAACAAATAATTAACACATGTAGAGTTTCATATTTATAGAATATTTTCACATTCATTTGATCATTTTTACTTCACATCTATCAATACAGAAGGCAAATATTTCTGTTCCCATTTTTGAAATAAGAAGCCCATGGCCCATGGAAATTGTGAGAAACAGGAACAAAACTTAAGCACATGTTCTGACTTTAAAGCCCTTTCAGATGCCGTATCCACTTGGATCTATATTTACTATATACATCCCAGTTTATTAGAAAATAAACTCCTAGAATGATGATAAGAGACGTGGATGAAAAACTACAACCAACTATTAATCTGTGAGATACAGAATGCTTTATTTTAAAGACTCAAAGAAGGGACAATTTACAGTAGACTTTGATAATGCTGGTGTTCCAAAACTTGTATTTATTGAATTACCTGTGCTTCCCCATTTTTTTTTTCCCGTAACTAAACTCTGTAACATATCAAATTCCTATGCAGGTGAGGGTTGGTTTCTTGACTCTGTTCCTTTGGCTTATTTGTTCAGCGTTTTGCCAAAAACACACAGTTTTAGGGACTATCCCTTTAAGATAAGTATCATCATGCTATTGTTACAAGTATTCTAGTATTATTCTCCATTTTGAAAATCATCTTAGAATAAGCCTGTTTTTCCTTCCATTTTTGAGTATAAATTTTAGAAAGTCATTTTTCCAAGCTGAAATTTTATTGGTTATTAATTAATGAGAGGATTATTCATGACTTTGTGGTGTTGAATAGCATTTTACATTAGTTATTATAAATGCAAAAATGCTAATAAACTTTTGCTATTAATCTTTTATTTAGAAAACTAGCTGAAAGTTCCTATTTAAGTGTAGCATTTTGTCTGTAGAATTGTGAATTTTCTGTATAGAAAATTTGGCAAGTAACAACAATTTTTTCTCTTTCTATTTATTCCTTAATCTTATTTCTTCTGCACAGTAAGTGTTTATAACCTCTCAAACAGTGTTGAATAGTTGCAACAAATGTTGGCAAATATTTCCATAATGTTAACGGAAATGCTTTCAAAATTTTATCACTAATTACTTTTCTCTGTGCATTTTGTTGGATATCTTTCATCTGATAACAGAAATATCCTTATATTTTCAGAGCCATTGTTTAAACATAAATATTTATAAAATAATTTTTCCATACCTGTTGAGATAAGCATGTGCTCTTTCTTTTTCTTTTTGACAGATATTCTGGAACTGGATAATCTTTACATTCCTGTAATACATTTGGTCTTTCTGTCAACACATGTTCTTTTTATATTTATGTTCTTCAGAATGATTAACCTGTAATTTTCCTTTTGCTTTATTGCTTTGTCAGATGTTGATAGTAACCTTACATAAAGCACACCTATTCTTGGGGGGAAAGTACATACACAAGAGATTATTTATTTTTTGAAGAGTTAATAACATTATCTTGTGAATAATATAGAACTCATTTCCTGGGTGAGAGATATATCATTATTTCAATGTGTTAAATGTTTACTGGTCAATTCCTATTGTCTACCTCTTCTTGAGTCACCACTGGTAACAATATGTTCAAGAAAATTATTCATTTTATCATTTATTCCTTTATCGTTTTAATCTCAACTTTTGTAAATTTATATACTTCTTTTTAACTCAATATTGTTTATTAGTACCTCTTTTTCAAAATCAATTGTGACAGAGCTTTGTTTCTCTGTCTTTTTAAAAGACCTAATATTTTTGTTTTGTAAATCACTTTTATATTTTCACTGTTGACCACTGTATTACTTTCTCCTTTTATCTTCATTAACTCCTGCCTTTTCCTTCCTATTTATACTACTTCTTTTGCTTTCATTTTTCCTAATTTTTGTACTGTTTTGGAGTGATATTTTTGTATTATTTTTTGCAACTATTGATTTGGAAATTATGCATTTATTGGCATATTTCCATTTCTTAGTTCTTTCCATTACATAGTCTTTAAAATTTGGTATTTTTAAAGTTTCAACATATCAACTTTTAAAAGCCTAAAATGAATTAATCGTTTAACTTTTTTCCCAAGAGTATATGGAACCTAGTTGTACACATCTCTCATACAAGTTGTTTTTATTTTAGTGTATTAATTCTACCTTCTTTATTATTTTTATAGTTATCATTACTGTTCTACATGGACACAATGCTTTTTTCTTTCTTTTTTTTGACGGAGTCTAGCTCTGTCGCCCAGGCTGGGGTAGTGCTGGGATTACAGGTGTGAGCCACCGTGCTCGGCCCACATGCTTTTTAATTCACATGATTTTGATTTTTTTCCTTCACCATTTTTCTGAAGTTTTGGCTTTCTTTGTTAGTTTTATTTTCTTTTTTATGATCTGCTTCATTGTGAGTGTTTTTATTTGTCCAACGATGTGTGTGTTCATCCTTTATTCTTGAGTATTTAATTAGCTGGGTAAAATTTTCTAAGTTGAAAATGTATTTCTCTCAGCAGTTCAAAAGTATTATTTATTCATTTTCTTGCATCTCCTGTTGCTGTTGAGAAGTCTGCTCTGTCAATTTGGCATTTCTTCCTAAATTGCATGCCTTTGTTATTTTACTACCTTTTAGTTTCTCCTTTTACATTTACTACTAATAAAATCACCATCTCGAATCAATGTGGAAACGATTGAGGTTTTAATAATGTTGGAGGCTGGGCATGGTGGCTCACACCTGAAATCCCAGTACTTTGGGAGGCCATGGCAAGTGGATCCATTAAGATCAGGAATTTGAGACCAGCCTGGGCAACATAGTGAGACCCCAACTCTACAAAAAATACAAAAATTAGCTGTGTGTGGTGGCACAAGCCTGCAGTCCCAGCTACTTGAGAAGCTGAGGTGGGAGGATCACTTGAGCCCAGGAGGCAGAGGTTGCAGTGAGCCAAGATGGAGCCACTGCATTCAAGCCTAGATAACAGAGCAAGAGTCTATAAATATATATATAAAAAAAGGAAAGAAAAAGAAAACAATAAATGATGTTGGAAAAACTGGATAATCATATGTCCATATGTTTCTTACATCATACAGAAGTAAATCATGCATGGATCAGAGATTAAATATAAAAATTAAAGCCATGTAAATACTTTAAAAAACACCAATTAATTCTTGTATAGCATAGGAGTGAGGAAAACTTTCCTAACCGTGACTCGTATTCCATTAAAAAGTAAAAACGTTATAAATATAACCATATGAAAATAGAAAAGAAGCACCTTTACAGTATGAAAAGCATAATTCAATTTCTAAATGACAACTGGTCATTATTTTCATCTCTTTATTTCACCTTAGAAGGATGATGCAACTCAGTATTCCAGTTCACTAATTTGCTCTTCATTAGCCACCATTAGGCAATTAAGCTAATTTATTATTAAGCTTTATTATTAAGCAATAAAGCTAAATAAATTAAGCTTTATTTTATCATTTTGTTATATACATATGTATCATTTTCTACAATTGCGTTTTCATTTGTCTCCAATTGGGTCTTTATCATAAGTCACTCTTATTTGTTTTCACCTCTATATGTATTTCAGGGTTATGGTTTCTCATTCTCTCTGATGCTAAGTTTCACTGTAATGTACTATTCATCTATTACCTTTTTTTCTTCAAGGGTAAGCTTTTTCAGGTACTGAGTTTGTGAGCTCGCTTTCATATTTTTTGTTTTCCTTATATATTGGTTGTTTCTAGGTTGCGTGCTTATCCATTATGTAAGCATTCTTTGGAGGTTCACCCAGTAGTGGCTTCCCCAGTACAAGTTCCGATTGCAATTGTGATTCCTAATTAGCCTTTCTCCCGCGAAAAATTCATTCATTATCTTGAGTTCTATGAGTATGACTATGAATTAACTATTTAAGTATATAGTTCTGGTTGCTCTTCTAAAACAGTAGTCCCTAACTCTTTTGTGGCACCAGGGACCAGTTCCATGGAAGACAATTTTTCCATGAACTGGGGTGGGGGTGGGGATGTTTTCGGGATGATTCAAGCACATTACATTTAATGTGCACTTTATTTCTACTATTATTACATGGTAATAATAATGGGTGATGGGAGACGGGGACACTCAAAGTGTGTTGCTTTTGTTTAGCCTACTACATAATCTCATTTTTGTTGCTGTCACTACAGAAAACCCTGCTTCACAAACATAGGATGTTGGAAATGGAGCAGGTTTTTCAGTACTTTTGTGGCAATCTCAGGATATTCCATGTTGACTTTAATCCAGAATGTATGGAGATTTGAAGTTGTCTCTAGCATGTGTTTAAGGCCACCATCATTTGCGATCTCTAGCAGTTGATCCTCTTCTAGCATGGACAAAGTCAATTCACCTGGCTTATTCACAAATGGGTTGTGGGATCCATTCCTTCCCAGTTCAGGGGTCTTTTCTGGTTGGGAAGTAATGCTCAAACTCTTTTGAAAGCTAAGAGAGGTGATCATGCACCCGCTGGGAGACAGAGGACCCGGGCTCAGTCTCTTTCAAAATCTCTTCTAATGTTTGAAACGTTTCAAAGATCCCATTGTTCACTGGTCGCCCTCATAATTCCAGTTTGGTTTTTAATGTGACTACTTTATCTGCCAATTTGAATACAGTTGTCATTCTTCCTTGCAGGGACAGATTGAGTTTGTTGAGCAGGTTGAATATGTCACACAAGTCAGGAAGTTTTGTGACCCATTCTGTGTCACTGAAATCTGCTGCCGGTGATGACAGGTTTTCTAAGACAAATCTCTGGAGCAGTTCTTGTAACTCAAAATCTGTGGCCAGCGATATACCTTTAGAAAGCCATTTCACTTCTGTGTATAAGAGAAGATGTGTGTGCTCTGCGTCCATCTCCTCACAGAGTTGCGCAAACAGATGTGAGTTAAGGGCATGCACTTTAATGTGATTGATAATTTTTTTTAATCACATCGTGCCAAATGTTGTTAAGTTCAAGTGACATTTTTCAGCTAGCCAGCATTTCTCTGTGGATAACACACTGCAGAAACTCACATTCAGACGCTAACTCTTTGATGCGAGTAGTGAAATCAGAAAGCCATTCAATCTTCGCAGCCGTTCTGTCCGTGCATTTACCAGCACAGAATGACCAATTCAGTTTTCCTGATATGTAATCACTCAAACACTTGAATAGTCCTTCAGCTGTGATGTTGGTTGGCAACGAAAGTGCACATAACATATCCTCATGCATCCTCCTGAAAAATGTATGACAAAAAAACAAGTGTTGTTGCCTTGTTGTCAACATCAGTAGACTTGTCAACCTGGATCATGTACCACAGTGATTCGTTAATCCTCTAACAATTGTGCCTAAACATCCTTTGCTATTTCATCAGTTCATCTGGTTATGGTGCTAGCAATGAGGAACACATGCCACCTTCTGAACTGTAGCCACTGACAAATGTCCTTAGTAGCAGGAAGGATCAACTCTTCACTAATAGTAAAGGGCTTCTTAGCGTTAGCAATGCAGTTAACCACTAAGAATAAGGCATTCAGTGCAGATACATTTGATGAAGTGATGGTCTTCAATAATTGGTTCTGTTCTTCATATTCACATTTTTTTGGGTTTTTTTGTTTGTTTGTTTTTTTAAACACTAAAGTCTTGTCTTTTAATGAGAGTGCTTGGTCTCCATGTGGTGAAGCAGTTTTGAAGGTTTCATGGTTTCGTTGCATAGCCAGTCACCACATATTATACAAAGCAGGATTAGAGAATGTGAATCCCCAGCCACAATGAACCCATAATTTAAGTAGACTCTTGGTATTTTCTACCAAATGCAGCATGTTAGTCCATGTTCGTACAGCTATAAAGAACTTCCCAAGACTGGATAATTTATAAAGAAAAGTGGTTTGATTGACTCATAGTTCCACATGGCTGGGGAGGTCTCAGGAAACTTACAATCAGGATGGAAGGCAAAGGGGAAATAAGGTCCCTTCTTCACACGGCAGCAGAAAGAAGAAATGCCCAGTGAAGAGTGGGTGGAACCTCTTATAAGACCATCAAATCTTATGAGAACTCACTCACTAATACAAGAACAGCATAGGGGAAACCACCCCCATGATTCAATTACCTCCACCTGGTCTCTCCCTTGGCCTGTGGGGATTATGGGGATTACAATTCAAGATAAGATTTGGGTGGGGACACAAGTCTAACCATATCATGCAGCTTTTCTTTTGTTGGCAGTTTTAGAGTCTTCTGCAGTCTCATCATTGGGTCTTTTCCTCTTTTCAAAGAAGCTCTCCAGTGACTTTTTAAAACTCATTTTGGCTAGGGTTAGCTGGTGGGCTTACCAAAACTGTGACTGAGACAAGTGCTCAGTACAGGAAAGAGGCATGGGTGAAAGTGGCAAATAAAATAATGGGCGGGCCATGCATGGGCTAAAGTAAGTGTTGAATTCTGACTTAAAGCCTTCCATCAGATGCAACTATACAATTGAAGTACATCAACTCACTTGCCACTATAAAGCTTGCCACCAGATGCAGCTTGTTGTTTGCCACACTCATTGACAGGATTTGGATATGGGTCTGCAAACAATTGATTTAGTATAGTCTCTGTGCAGTCAAACCTTTCTGCTAATGTTAATCTGTATTTGCAGCCGCTCCCCATCACTAACATCACTGCCTTAGCTCCCCCTGAGATCATCAGGGTTTAGATTCCTCATAATCTCATAAGGAGCAGGCAACCTAGATCCCTCGCATGCACAGTTCACAATAGGGTTCATACTCCTATGAGAGTCTAATGCTGCCACTGATCTGACAGGAGGTGGAGCTCAGGCAGTAATGTGAGTGATGGGGAGCAGCTGTAAATGCAGATGAAGCTTCGCTTGCCTACTGCTCCCCTCCTGCTGTGCAGCCCAGTTCTTAACTGGGGACCCCTGTTCTAAACTACAAGCCTAACCTGGTCACTATCTTTTGTACATGTTCCCAGTAGATCCCTATATGCCTGAACATAAAGTGTAGAAGATAATATCTTTTAGGGTCCAGTCTTGCCAATTATTTGTCCTTGTTTCAGATAGTGTCCCTCACATTTTATTCTCAAACTTCTAAAGACTTTTTTGCAGGTTTTGTAACATTGAAGGCCCCTTCAAGTTCCATGTTCTTTCTAACGTGATCTCCCACATGAAATATGATTTTATTTCCATCAATATCTAATGAATTTCCTTCAAACACAAACTATACCATCTCTCCCTGTATCAAAGTATCTCCTGTAACCCATAAATATATACACCTACTATGAATCCATAAAAATTAAAAAAAAATTTTAAAGAAAAGAAGGAACATACAAAATCAGTATCTCATATTGCATCTTAAGAAAGTAGAAAAAGAAAAGAAAAGCCAAAGTAGAAAGGAAGGAAATAAACAGTGCAGAAATTAATTAAATGGATAATTTTAAAATGAAAGATTGGTTAAGAAACAAAAGCAAACTATACTACCTTTATGATTTTTCTCAACAGTTCTTGAATAAATCAATGTGCACTTGCAAAAATAAATGGATTAACTGATAAACACATGAAAGCTAATTTACCGAACTTTATCAATACATTTCAATCAGATAAAGCAAGAGCTTTAAACAGTTTCAACTAATCATTTTTAAAAGGTTCTGTAGTAACTTATACCATTTCTAACTTCTGTAATTATTATGATTGTATTATAAAAGATTTACATTAATTCCCCCTGCAAAGATTTAGTTATAATTTTCTCCATTTCCATGATGAGAAATTTGAAGCTTAAAGTAGATATTGAACTTGCCCAAGAATGTACAACTAATAGATAGCAAGAGTTAAAATTTTCATAAGTTTAGTTGATCCAAAAGCTCTTGTTTTCACTAGGCCACTGTGTCCTTGTATTGTGTTATGAGAGTTATATGAAGTTAATAAGAATACTGTGCTTTGAATGCTATAAATAACTGGCAAATTCTTATTTGCTCAGATTTGAGGTTTAGTGGTGCTAGTGGGAAAAGATGATGTGAAATCATTTCTTGCCTCTGGGAGCTTACCAACAATGTGTTAGTCAGACAAAAGTATTACAATATATTTTTTAAATTATACTCTGTATTTGTTAATATGCTAGCAAAATTTTAGTAGATCTTACTACCTGCTGAAAAACTTCATATTATCATTTTGAAATGAGGCAATAATACTGATAGCGAAGGATTTTCTATAGTATTTACTAAGAAAATGTATGTACAGATATGTAAACACAGTGCCTAACACAGAGTATGATTTCAGTGAAACATTTTACCTCTTACTTTGTCTTCTAAACTATGATCTTCTCTGGTAACTAGATCATAGAGTATTTTGTGGAAAAACAAACAAATAAAACCCAATGGAGAGCTTCCACATGCACCCGAGAGCAGACATAAAAAATACATGAAACACAAACTGACAGAATTGGAAGGAGAAATAGACAATTCAATAATAATGGTTGGGGAGTTTTAATATCCCCTTTTAATAATGTATATGACAATGTAAAAGAAGCAAAACAAGACACAGAAAATTTTACCAACACTATAAACCAACAAGATCTAATAGACTCTCCATCAGAGCAGCAGAATACGCACTCTTCTCTGGGGCTCATAAAGTATTTTGCAGAATAGACCTTATGCTAAGCCATAAAACAAGCCTCAATACATTGAAAAGTGTCGACATCATACAAAATAAGTTCTCTAATCACAATGAAATTAAATTAAAAATAAATGACCCTGGGAGGTGGAGCTTGCAGTGAGCCGAGATCGCGCCACTGCACTCCAGTCTGGGTGACAGCAAGACTCTGTCTCAAAAAAGACAGGGAAATTCACAGATAGTTAGAAATTAAAAAACAAGCTGCTAATGAAACAATGGTCAAAGCAATATTCATAAGGAAGATTTAAAAATCACTTCAACAATTGAAAAAAAACGCAACAATATATCAGAATTTACAAGATGCAGCTAAAGCAGTGTTCAGAGGGAAATGTATACTTTTAGATTCCTGTATTAAAAACTGAAAAATCACAAATCTATAACCTAATCTTCCAACATAAGAAACTAGAAAAAAAGTAAACCAAATTCAAAACAAGTAGAAGAAAAGGAATAATAAAGATTAAAGTGGAAATAAATGAAATTTATAATAGAAAATCAATAGAAAAAAATCAACAAAATCAAGTTTTTTTAAGTTGCAAAATACAAATTTTTTGCTACATTGATCAGTCAAAAGTTATAGAAGACTCCAATTACTAAAATAATGAATGAAAGATGGAACATTACTACAAACCTTACAGGAAAAAGAAAGTATA
Organism: Macaca thibetana thibetana; assembly: GCF_024542745.1. NCBI lineage: Eukaryota > Metazoa > Chordata > Mammalia > Primates > Cercopithecidae > Macaca > Macaca thibetana. Next base: position 90,351,119 of record NC_065590.1, read on the forward strand.
AGAAAATATTAGGAACAACTGTCATAGTATTTGTGTCAACAAATTATATAACAGGTAATTTTTGTTTTAATTCTAGATAGACAAAATCTACTGAAACTAACTGAAAAAGGAGTAGATAATCTGGAAATACCTACAATGAATAAAGACATTAAATTAGTAATCAAAATATTTTCCACAAAGAAAAGCCTAGGACCAGGTGGCTTTACTAGATCATTCTGTCAAATGTTTAAAGAACTAACACTAACCCTTCACAAACTCTTCCAAAAAATAGGAGGAAGTGACATTTCCCAAACATTCTATGAGGCCAGTATACCTGATAACAAAAGCAGATGAAGACATCCCAAGAAAACTACGAACCAATAACTCTTTTTCTTTTCTTTTTTTTTTTTTTTTGAGACAGAGTTTCGCTCTTATTGCCCAGGCTGGAGTGCAAAGTCTTGATCTCAGCTCACCATGACCTCTGCTTCCTGGGTTCAAGTGATTCTCCTGCCTCAGCCTCCTGAGTAGCTGAGATTACAGGCATGTGCCACCATGCCCAGCTAATTTTTGTATTTTTTAGTAGAGACGGGATTTCTCCATGTTGGTCAGGCTGATCTCGAACTCTTGACCTCAGGTGATCCGCCAGCCTCAGCCTCCAGAAGTGCTGGGATTACAGGCATGAGCCACTGCACCCGGCCCCAATAACTCTTATAATATAAAATAGATAGAGAAATATTTGAGTAATACTAACAGATTGAATCCAGAAGCATATAGAAATGATTATAAAATCATGACCAAATAGCATTTATCCCAGGAATACAGTTAGTTTAACATTAAAAAATCACTTAATGTAATATTCTTTCAACAGAGTAAAGGATAAAAGTCATACAGTCATCTTGATAAAAGAATTTGACAAATTCCAACACTCTTTTGTGATAAAAGCGTTTAGCAAACTAGGAATCAAAGTGAAATTTCTTAACCTGATAAAGAGTATCTATGAAAAACCCACGGATAAAATCATCCTTAATGATAAAAGATAATTCTTTTCCTCTAAATGCGGGAACAAGATTAGCATTACTGCTCTCACCACTTCTATTCAATATTACACTGGAAATTTTAACCAGGGAAATTAAACAAGAAAAGAAAGAAAGGTCATTCAGATTTGAAAGGAAGCAGCAAAATTTTCTCTATTTTTGTATGACGGGTTTTTATATATAGGAAATCCTAAGAATCACTAAACAATAATCAAAACACAAAACATAATGAACAAAAATTTAGATAGTGTTTGTGGATACATAACTCCTTGAACTGTACACTGTACACTTTAAGTGAATGAATTTTATGGTCTGTGAATCATGTCCCAACAAAGCTATTTGAAAAGGGAAAGAAAGTTTTATTCCCTAGGATATTGCTAGCGTTTATGTGTCACAGGTTGTGCCATCTCTAAGTTCATCCATGAAGCACAGAGCTTCTGTCTGAAACACTCTACACGCTCTAAAACCCTTCTATTTGCCTAGTGGCCACTAGGATTAAATGCCTTTGTTTTTCTGCAAGGTCTATTTGAGGGCAGTAGCTTCAGATTTTTGACAGATATTGTTATACATTTCAGCTATCAGGTCTGACAATCTGATTTCCTTGTGGTGCAAATAAATGACACATTCACTAAGGGAACTCTTGTGAGTTGTCACTGTGAATTAATGTGTAGACAGACCCCAATCTGCTCAGCCAAGGCAAGCAGTGGACATTCATCATATAGTGATGGGTTGCGGACCAAACTTTATGAATATGTAATATGATAACCTATCTACCCATGTATTTGTGCATATAGACAATCCAGGTGAGGTGAATCATATGGATATATTTATGCAGAAATGGGATAACCTGGGGAGCTGACCTCACTGCAGATGTGTAAATATTAAGAACATGAACAAATGTAAAGGCCCATTTGGGGAAAAATTCATGTACAAATCAGTAAACAATTTTTTCATTGTCTGACATTGCTTGCTCAAGTGCAAAGATAAGTTTCATCATTGGATCTAAAACATTTAATTTAAAGACAGTCTTTAGCCCAAAGTAGACACTGATATTTATATGCTTTAAAATCAGTGAAATTACTAATAAAAAGCATAATATTAATGAGTTCATAAAGAAGATAGGTAGTTTTTATATTTGTGACTTAAGTTTATGGGCTTCATCAACCACACTTTTAAATATAGACGGAAGGACTAGAGTCTGAGTAATCTCACACCTTCTCAGCCCACCTGTCAGGGCCATTGCTGGGGGAATCAGTTTCATCATGCCTTGAGAGATGGGAGTGGCCTAAATGTTCATCCTGAGTGTAGCATACATCCCACCATTACTCTTGTAAGGCACCAACCAGCCCCATCACACAGCTCAGCTGCTGTATTTAAAAGTTTTGTCACTGCCCTGCTTCCTCTTGGAGGTAACCTGTCTCTCTTTTCTCACCAGCACATGAAAATGCCATCAGTTAATTATTCCTGATTGTGAATAAGTCTACACTCCATTTTGAGATGGCAGAGAAGCCACTTACTTCAACGCTTTCAATCTCACTTATTTCCAATCAACCCTACTGTGCTAGGAATTTTATACATGTAACACATATAAAAAGTAGGCATTATTGGGTCTTGAACTCACTGTAGCATGAGAGCCTGGAGTAAAAAGATGAAGCAGGGTAAGAGGGTAAAAGGAAGAATAAAGGAAAAAGAAATAAAAAGAAAGAAGGAAGGAAGAAAGGAAGGAATGAAGGAAGGAAGGGGAAGGAAAGAAGGAAGGAGGGAGAGAGGGAGGGAGAAAGGGAGAAAGAGAGGCAGGGAGGAAGGGATGGAGAGAGGAAGGGAGGAAGGGAGGGAGAGAGGAAGGGAAGAAAGAAAGAAGAATGGAAAAAGAAAGGAAAGAAAAGAGAGAGAGCGGAAGGGAGGGAAGATGCTACATTGCACTAAAGTGCCAGACCGTTCTCATCCTTTACCTGCAGTACAGCTATTGCAGATATCGATGGAAGTTTTGCATAAAATTCATTTTTAGACAAGTGTTCCAAAATAACACAATATAATTAACCTTAAAGATATTAAGAGACTGGGGAAATGTCAAGAGCTTTAGTATAACAGTCCTAGGTTTGAAGCTAGGCTGTGCACCTTACAAGTTCAGTGTCCTTTGAGCAAATTTTTAATAACCTCTTCACCTTGTATTCTTTATCTGTAAGATGGAGATAATAACAGCTACCTCATAGGGTTGGAATCAAAGCAGTAACATACATAAAGCAGCAAGAAAAGTATCAGGCACATAGGTGTTCAATAATGCAACTATCATGATAGTTGTGAAGATTAGTCTAGCACCTTCAGTGAAATAGGGAGGCCCCTCCTAACTGCCAGTCAAATATGAATAAAGACAAAGGAAAGAAGAAGACTATTAGGATGAACAGATGGACTGACAACCTAATATTAGAAATGGAGACATTTCTATGAACTCTAATGAGTTTAGAACCAGATAGGTAAGAACCCAGACTTTCTTTTATGAAACAGATAGTATCTAAAGAAAGAAAAGCACTTTTACTTCTCCCAATATCTAGCTCCATTCAAAGGTTCTCCACTGTCCAAACCAATCTGAAAGCTGAGCAGCTGCCCATCTGCCCCTTGGGTGCTGATTCATGAGGTCGCAGCCTCTGCTGTCCTTTCCACCTCTGTATGCAGCAACTTTTGGAGCACAGGGCACCAGCTGGGGCACCTTGAGTACTGGGAGGAACAGGCTCCACAAAGAAAATCTTTTATGTAGACTGAAAACAGACAGCCTGAGAACAGTATAATTGAGATGTGTACCACGGACACCTGCATTTTCCAATAATTCAAGAGGGTGGTGCACCAGTCACTGGGGCAGGGAAGGCTACCAGCTCCACAAAGCACAGGGCACTAAGCTAATAACGACTGGAAGATGAGTCCTGGAGTATGTGGGGTGAGGGGTCATCTCCACCAGGAGCAGATACGAGGGAAAGACTCTAACAGCACATAAGTGGGCAGAAAAGAGCTAAAGGTTCCATTTGTTGACAAATACTGAAGATGACAGTTAGCTGAGTCACTGTCTGAGAACAAATAAAGAAGGGAGAAAAATGAGGTATAGGAGAAAAATGCTGCAATGCAGGGGAATGAAAGACATCTGGAAAATTCTGAGAAAATGTGATTTAATTCAGAAACCATGAGAAAAATGTCGGAAAACTCTGTCGTCTTCAGTAAAGAATTAAAAAAAAAATAGGCTTTATGAAATAATAGCATGAGGGAGAGCAGAGGCTCCATTATAGTGTACGTGGTATACTCCCATAAGCATTGGCAGAGAGTATTTTGCTTTGTTTTCATTGCTGTGCTTAGCACAATGCCAGGCACAGGGCACATAATAAATATAAATGACATTCAGCAAACATTAACTTTATTTATCTCTGGGTGGAAACATTACTAGTGATATTTGTCATCTTATTTTTTTTACTGCATTTTCTAAAATCTCTGCAATAAAAATGACATGTTTTGAAATAAGAGGAAATGTGCATATGAATTACATGACTTCCTCACTCCTGTTAATCACTGTTGATGCAGATGCTGAATAGCCTCCTTGCTAAAGAACTAACAGTGCCAAGATTCGGGTGCCAGCATAGCTATAAGCACATCTGGTAAATTGGGTGGGAGTAACCCAGTGGAGTGACATTTTGAGAAGAAATAGGGATCGTTATGGGGAGAATTTACCCTGAGGGAAGAAGAAATCTGCTGTAATGAGCCAGGCTTGGTGACAAGGCCTGAAGATTGGAGGGTAGCAATAGTGCCACATGGTGGGTGTTACCTGAGAAAATATCTGAACAGCTTGAACCAACACAGACAGCTGGGCAATCTTCCTTGATGGCAAGAACCTAAAGTAGAGAAGAGTAAGAACCTAAAGTAAAGTAGAGATCCTGAAGTAGTAAAGAGAAGTAGAAAAGAAGAGTGGTCCCTTGCCCTGCCAAGAACCAATAGTGACAGCAGATGTATCAATGGCAGGAACCCAAGCAAGTGGGTGAAGATACTACTCGGAGCCATAAGCCAAAGATGGACCCAGTCCAGGAAAGTGGCAGGCAGTGGTCTGGAGTGGGAAGACACTGGGGAATAAAGGTGGTCAGAAGGCTACCAGGAAAGCACAGGGGCAAGTTACAATAGGGGAATGAGCTGTGTCAGGGTTAAGCAGCAGCAACTGACACAAGCCTCACTAGGCCCCCATCCCAGCCGAGAGCAACCAGTGTTAAAGATAGCAGCCCCAGTGGAGCAGAAAGCAGTAGCTCAAGGACAGGCAGTGGCAGCAGGATGGGCCCTGGTCCAGCTGCTGAGGATGCAGACTGCCCTAATATCCTAGAACAGTGGAACATCCCTGAGGATGCCCTGGAGGAACTAAGGTCTTGCCATTAAAGAGGGACACCCACTGAGCTCATATAGCCTGGGCATTCCCATGGAAGTGACTCCATATACACCTAGGGATAGGGGATCTCTAGTTACTTTTGAATTACACAGCAATAAGAAATAATTAAGGGGGAAATTAAAGGAAAAGTATTTTCAATGGCTCCTCCTTCTCTATGCCTCATTGCCAGTCTCCTAAAGCCTCATTGTTCTCTTCCCTCTAGTGTGATGCTTTCAAACTGTATTCCTCAGTAGAAAGTTCCAGAACTTCATGCTATCTAAAGATCTTTCCAGCTCATGTGTTACTTCAGCTTCCATATCTGAGTGGTTGCCCTCTGTGGGTTTGCAAACATAATGCAGAGATGTGCTAAGCCACAGAGCTGAGGTAATCCATGAACTGAAGAGGGTGCAGAGAGAAAGCTAAACCCTAATATCAGGCATCCAGATTGCAACCTTGGCTCTGCTACTCATTGTCTACAGGATTGGACAGAAACTCATTCACTCCCCTGAGCCTCAGTTTCTTTATTTCTGAAATAGTGAAAGCGATATTTACCTTATAGTTTACGATGAGAAATAGCTGGTATAAGGCCATGCTGCCCAGATGTTTTCGTGTCATGCATGGTACACAGAAAATATAAGCTCTCTGTGGCCTGATGTGTCTGGCCTAGAGGCTCTGTCTGGCCGCACTAGGCCCTTTTCAACCACACCAGACATGAAGGGCATAAATATCTCAACACATCTGCAACTACTTCCTGGTATTCCAGAATCCACGACACTCAAGTAGGGAATATCTGATAAAATGTACACAAAGCACCTACCACAATGCTTGACTCTGCATTACCTCTATGAACGTTAGTTTCCTGCAGTTATTCCCTGAGCAAAGGATGCTTTGCGTATTTCTTTAATAATGTTCAAAAATACCATGTTAGCACAGGTACCAAGTGGACCCTGGTAGAGAAAAGACACCAAAAAAGTACAACACATGCTGGAAAGCTAAAAGAGCCTTTTTACTCTCTTTGCTTAATAACTTGGTCTAAAGTTGGGCCTTAACTCTTTTTCAGCACCAAAAATCTAACATCTGCTGGCTTCTATGATTTCTCTAAAATGTTCACTTGTTTGTACCATATCTTTTTCAGCAACTTCATATTTGCAGCAAGCTAATATCTCCCAAATTCAAGAACAAGAGTAAACCCAAGGCATGAGGACAGACTACTGCAGAGAGTACTAATATGGATAGGTATCCCTGGGCTAAAGAGGGTCTGAAGCCGCCAGGTGATCAAGGTAGTGCCCAGGCACTGTGTTGAGAGTCCACGAGGGAATATGCATGACTGGGCCCCCTTCCTGTTGAGTAGGTGATCTTGCGCCTCCTTCCAGATCTCTCTCAAAGCCCCTTTCTTATATAGCCCAGGAAGGCAGTGACTTTTCCCCTGTGTTCTCACAACACATTCTCTCTACCATATTTTTAAACTTTATGAGTTTCTTGAACTTTTTGAACATACTAGGATGATACAGTGTATTTAGAACAGTACAGTGAACACCTCTGTGCCTTCCACCTAGACACTGAGACTCTAGAGCTCTTAACTCCTCAGTAACTCCGATCTGCGGTCCTTACATATGTCATCATGTAAGATAGGGCCTTATTCTGGTTGTAAACCCTAGTTGATGCTGTTGATTCTGTCACATCCAAGATCCTGACACATGTTTCTTTCTTCTATGCATTCCTAGATGACGCTCAGCTCTAGCTTGGGCTCCCGAGGTCATCTGTGAGTTTCAGAAGTTTATTTCCCAACTAAAATATAAGTTGAAGCTTTAATATTCTCTACCCTACAGTCATGCTGTAGGCATGGTCTAAGTGGTTTTACTTATTCTCCTTTCTATCACTATTATTCTTGGAGGATGTGTGGAAAAACTAATTTGGTGACTTCCATTATTGCCACTCAGGGGTTCCCAACCCCCAGGCCATGGACCATTCTATGGCCTGTTAAGAACTGGGCTGCACAGCAGAAGGTGGGCAGTGGGCAAGCAAAGCTTCATCTGTATTTACAGTCCCTCGCCTTTGCTTGCATTACCTCCTGAGCTCCGCTTCTTGTCAAATCAGCAGTGGCATTAGATTCTCATCGGAGCACGAACCCTATTGTGAATTACATATGCAAGGGATCTAGGTTGCATGCTCCTTACGAGGATCTAATGCCTGATGATTTGTCCCTGTCTCCCATCACCCCCAGATGGGACCATCTAGTTGCAGGTAAATAAGCTCAGGCCTCCCACTGATTCTATATTATGCACAGTAAAATTATTTAGTTATATATTTATATATTACAGTGTAATAATAATAGAAACAAAGTACACAATAAATGAAATGCACTTGAATCATCCCAAAACCATCCCCCTCCCCAGTCCATGGAAAAATTGTCTTCTACAAAATTGATCTCTGGTGCCAGAAAGGTTGGGGACCACTGTTCTAACTGCCTTCTCTTTTGTGTGTGCCTTGTCTCCATGACATTGAAAGAATAATAAATTTGATCTGTATAACTCCAAAGGACACACCTGTGACACAAGGATGGAAACTATGAAGAGGTAGGTTCTGGCTCTAAACATAAAAGGTCTTTGTTATTTTTATTTTACATATATTTATTTACTTAGTTTTATAGATTTAGAGGGCCCGGAGTGCAGTTTTGTTACATTGATATATTGTGTGGTGATGAAGTCTGAGCTCCTAGTATAACTATCACCCAGATAGTGTACATTACACTCAATAGGTAATTTCTCATGCTTCACACCCCACTCCCACCCTCCCAGCTTTCTGAGATTCCAATGTCTATTATTCTACCCTGCATGTCTCTGAGTACACGTTATTTAGCTCTCACCTATAAATGAGAACATTCAGTACTTGACTTTCTGTTCTGAGTTATTTTACTTTAGATAATGGCCTCCAGTTCTATCCATGTTGCTGCCAAAGGCATGATTTCATTCATTTTTATGGTTGAGCAGTATTCCATGGTGTGTGTTGTGTGTGTGTGTGTACACACGCGGTATATATATATACACACACACACATATATATATACACACACATATATATATATCACATTTTCTCTATCTAATTCTCCATTGATATTCACTTAATTTGATTCCATGTCTTTTCTGTTGTGAATAGCACTGCAATAAACACACAACTGCAAGAATCTTTTTCATATAATGATTTATTTTCCTTTAGGTATATACCCAGTAGTAGAATTGCTGGATCAAATTGTAGTTCTATTTTTTGTTCTTTGAGAAATCTCCATACTGTTTTCCATAGAGGCTCTACTAATTTATCTTTCCCACCAACGGTTTATAAGCATTCCCTTTTCTCTGCATCCTAGGCAACATCTGTTATTTTTTGACTTTTTAATAATAGCCGTTCTGACTGGTATAAGATGGTATCTCATTGTGGTTTTAATGTGCATTTCTCTAATGACTTGGGATGTTGAGAATTTCCTCATATGCTTGTTGCCCATTTGTATGTCTTCTTTTGAAAAACGTGGAAGGTCTTTTTAAATCGTGAGAGCTGTCCAGAGAGTTAGGAATGTATATTAGAAAGTTACTGTATTCCAAATTTCTGAATGACATTGCAGAAACATCAAATTAGCCTCCTGTTTTAAAGAGCCTCACATTTTAGCAAGAAAGACACATACATTAAGAAATAAATACAGTCAAGACTTGTAGCCTTTAGGACAGGTCGTGCGGGGACAAATAAGGGGAAGGCAGTTGAATCTACCACAGGATGCAAGTTATCAGATGGGAATATTGAATGTCCTCAACTAAGATTTTTTTCTACCCATTGAGCTGCCTTTTGGATTTTATTTTTTATGAAAATAAAACTTCTACTTAAGACTCGTTCCCCAGTGACCCATTGTGTTGGCTTTGAAACTTCTTATCCTCTAGCCATAACTAAGAAATTTATGGACAGAGTATGAGATGTGAGCACATTAGAAGGCAGCCAGAGCACATTATTTGTCTAAAATAAGCAACTGACATTTAAAAAGCTAGAGGCAAGGCAAGAAAGATGTATCTCAGGCTACTGCCTTACACTCATGTTCTTCCCTGGGGAGAACAGCATAAGAAATAGTCACCTACTTTAGACATTTCTCCAAAAAGAAAGAAATGACCAGCTATTTACCTGGCAGATTTCTGGATTAGCCAACATAAACCTGGATTATGAGCTAGGAAACTAGGGAGCTTTTCTCCTGTCATTGGAAATGTGAGGTTAAGAAGAAAGGAACTAGATCCTTGAACCTACATGCAAATAAAGTTCAATTTAAAGGGGACATTTAAAGAGTAATTTTTAAAGGGTAAAATCATGACTCTCATATGAAAATAAACTTAGCACGAATCAAAGATTTTACTTAACTCACTAATGAGATGACCAACAAGATGTTGCAACCAATTCAGAGGAGAATTAAAACATGTATATATGTATTTATATATCTATACACATATGTGTGCATGTACATATACCATCAGGAATGCTAAAATGTACCTTAAAATGGATAAAAACTGACTTTTCCAAGGGAATGAGAGGAGAAATCAATTGTCTTTTTCAGTAGACAAAATGCGTTTGCATATCTATGAACGAAATCATTTGCACTAGGTATCTGTAATTTAAGACACTGAAAAAACAGACATGGGAAAGCACAAAGACTGAATAAAAGCAGCAACCAAGATGACAATCTCTACTTTCCCACTGAATTCACCCAGTAATATTTTTGTTTCATTTCCAAGTTTTTCACAGGGTTTCCCTCCATGGACTAACTTCCAGGCAGCTGGCTAAGGTGCCTGTAGGTCATCATTCTAAGAGATTGAATAATCTCCACAAGGTCACCAGAGTCAGAAACTCCAGCAACATTTCCTTGCTCTTCCTCCTCCTTCATATTCAAACGTCAGCTCTTCTCTCAATCTGACCTCAGAAATAAATCACTTGTGTTTGTGTCCCTGTGTCCCATCTCCCCACAGCTGTTGTCTCCAATATTTCATCACTCCCCCCATGTATACCATTAGCTGTGGATGAGTTCCAGTGTATCCTAAGCATTTGTAGAGCAAGGTTGAAGTATCCATAAATGAAGGTAGAGATTAACAGGACAACATCTGTCAGGAAACTGCCCCTGTTCTGTTATGCCTATGGTTATCTCCTCTGTGTAGCCCTCTTTAACTCCACCTCTTCTGACAAACATTTAGTGTTTCCTTCTCTGTGCTCCAAAAGCTCCTCATTTGCTCCTCTTTTAGGGCCCCGTCTCTGATTTGTTCCAGATCTTGTTTTGTAGACCCCTGCCTTCCTACGCTGTAGAAGGCAGGCTCCTTGAAACTAAGGGTCATGCTTGTAGCATCCTCATGCCTCCCCCAAACTCACTTGATTTTTAGTGAAAGGTCAGACAACTCAATGAAATTGTAAAATAATTTACTGGATACCATTACATAAGACCTAGAAAGTGAAATTGAAATAAACTGCTTTACGATGATGGCCAGAGTAGAAGCTGAGCCGTGCTAAAGACGGAAACAAACAAAAGATCAGGATTCAAGGGCTCACTGAAGTGTCAGAGAACCTCAGGGAGCAAATAATTTTTAACCCCCTTCAGTGGTTTCCCCAACTTTAACAGGACATTATCTCATTAAACAAAGGCCCCTACAAGACTAGGCCCACCCAAGAACCGAAACAATCTCAGCGTGTTTTCACTCACTATGTAAGATACTTGGTTTACGTAGGATTTACATGGGATACTTGGAATTTTCCAGACATGACATGCCATTTTAAAACCCATATCTTTGTACATTATGTCTGAAATGTTCACTTTACTATTTTAGGCCTTAACACCAAATGTCTTCTCTTTTATGAAACTTTTCCTGATCTCCCCTAATATACAGTTGACTACTCTGACCCCTCTGTATCCTTTTTGCCTCCTTACTTATAAATCAAATTCAATGAAACTCACAAAGACACTGGCTTTGGTCTTCCAGATATTAAAATGGTTCCCTCCAGCTACACAGAGAACACAGAAATTTGTTAGGTAGGCTCACATCTTTATAGTCATATTTTCTTTTCTTTAGAGAGGTCTCTGAATTCTAACTCTCCCAGCCTCTCTCGGTTTCCTTAATCATTTACATCCTGGAGAGGATGAATGCTTTACTCAACTGTGAAGCAGAAAAAAATTGGGAATGAGAAGCTAAGTACGTCTGTTCCTTTTTCTCCTTAGAAACTCATGACCTCCTGAAAGTACGCATTCTACTCTTCTTCCCCATGCTGTAAATTTACAGTCCAGAATCCAATGTAAGGAGGTCTCAGGGTTTTCTATGGTGTTCAATAGCTCATTATTATATTAATAGCCTGCCTAAGCCACATTCTCCAACATCAGTTTGATTTCAGTAATGAAAATAATATCTTGATCTCTGCCTTGGAGTCATGGAAGTGTTATTGCCTGGGTCCCATAAGTTCTCAAGAGTATTTCCCTTCCTGACAGAAACACACACTCCCAGCTCCCAAATAAATCTTGGACTTGGTTTACTTACATTTAGTGACTTACTTGGTTTACTTAGACTTGGTTTACTTGGACTTAGTACTTGGAGTACTGAGAGGAACTGGAAGGGTAGAGGGTTCGGAAGAGTCAGGTCATGTTCTCTAGCTTGTCCTTGGGAAAGTTTTCACTCCTCAGAACATTTCTTCTCCTATAGAAACTTGCGTGCAGCACATAAACACCACAATCACACAGTCTATTTCTAGAAACTGTTAATGGAGGAAAACATCTTACTTTGCCTTTCTTTCCCCCTTACCTAGACCATCCTCCATCACAGCTCACAAAAGGCTGCCATACAATTATTGTAATCTGACAGGCACTTCACAATTTCTCTAAGCTCTTAAGTGGATTTACTTCCTTTACATATTTCATTTTCAGAAGAGTAATTGGAATGAGTCAGTCTCTTTTATTGCCTCCAATTTGCCTTCAAAAATCCTCCTTGAGGAAGACTAAGGCAGGTACTGTTTTGGACTTACTATGTATTTTTCATCAGAGACAGAAAGACAATCTTAGATTTGGCGTTTCCAGTTTCAATTTTGCTCCAGTTAACTCAGTGTTGGCCAGAGTTTCATCAGATCACTCTAATTATCTCAGTCCTTCACAATCCTTCCCATTTATGCAAGATTGATTCCCAACTGTTGTCTTACTTTAGTCCAATTTTCCTTTTCAAGTTTATTTCTCACAATAATACAAACTTCCTACTTAGTCAATCTTGTGTTTTCCTTGTTTCCAAAAAAATGCTTACAAATTCTTCCTTGTGTACTTTTTCTTCAGTGGTTCTCCATTGAGAATATTATTGTTTCCTGCTGATGCAAGTCTACCCTTCAAAGGCCAGTTCTAATCTTCCTTCCTTTAAGAAGATGTCAATCCCACCCTGTAAATACCCTATAATACTTAGATGAATCAGTCATGTTTTATTTGCAGATAGTACCTCTTGGCTAAATTGCTTTTACTTGTTACTAATATTATCTCTTATGTAATACCTTGAGAGTCACACACCTCAAGGATCTCATAGAGTTATCAGGAATTCAGAAAAATAAACAGATCATCACTGTTCATTGTGGAATGCATGTGTTGATAAAGGAAAGTACAGGGGTCTTTAAGAGTACTAGTGAGGGGCAATTACCCAAGGTCAGGAAAGACTTTTTGCACTGAGTATAAGGAGCTATGCATTGCTCATTAGATAGCTAAAAGCAATAGTGTCTCAACCTAGAGGGAGAAGCATGTGCAAAGACCCAGAGGAGTAAGCAGGCCTGCCAAATATAAGGATTTGCAAGCAGGAACAAATGGTTTGGGGCGGGGTGCCAGGGTGGGTGTTTGGTAGAGCTGGAGAGAGCCAAACCCGGTGGCGTAGGAGCCAGAGTGTGAATGCTCTTGCCGGCTAAGACACAGAACTTAGCATATAATATAAGCACAGGGGGCATGATGGAAAACTCCATTTGTTTGCAATTCTCATGATCAGAGACTCTAGAAAAAGCACTTCCTGCGTTAGATGAATGTCAAGTGGACAGAACTGGTTTTTCTTTAATAATCAGGAGATTGTTGCAGGGACCCAGACAAAACATGAGGAAAGCACAGTCTGCCCCATGCCCTTTGTTATTTCATGAGGTGAATGTTGTCTCCTGAATGGCTTCACTAAGTGCCACGAGGGCAAGAACTGGGCCTGATTTATTTCTGCCTGAAGGTGCCCAGCAGGGTAGAGGCATGTAGTAGACTTCTGCAGGGATGCTGAATTCCAACAGTCATCCTTTATCTTCTTCCTGCTTATTGTCTTCTTCCCGCTTACTTATCTAGGGGGCACAAGACTGGACATGAAGTGCAGAAATAGTGTCTACGTGTCAGATCTACCATTTAAGATTTGTTTTTATAAACTATTAAGTACATACAAGATAAAAGTTACAAAGACAATAAAACAAACTTCCTGGATTCAAATGGGATATTAAAAATGGGAGATGATGATTGCCTTGGGTACACCTAAGCTTGTGTTTTGTCATTGTCATACTTTTCTTTATAGTTTAGTCACATCATGATGTATATTCTTGGACCATATATAGTCATGCTTTGCATATTTTTGAACATTATAAAAACAGATTCATATTGTATGCATTATTCCAAGACTTACTTTTTTCAATCAATATTCTGCTTCTGAGATTCAGCCATACTGACACATTTCTTTTCACTGCTCCATACCATTAAATGGTAAGTTTACAATGTGTTTATACATTTCTCTAAAAGTGGATAGGTAGGCTGTTTTTTGGACATTGCAAGGTTGCTATGATAAACTTCTCCCAATGGAGTTACTAATATCTGATTCTGTGACTAGTATCAAAATTTATAAACTTTCAATTTTTACTGGTCTTGATATTAGAAATGTAAATGACAATTGTAGGGACGAGAAGTTTTCAATATGAATGTGTAGAGAACAGAATAATTGCTGATATCACCTTTCTAATAGAATACAAATTAGGTAGAACTTCACAGAACATTTTCATTTCTGTGACCATAAGAATACAATAAACCAATAGTAGTGTTAGAAATGAGCCCCGATGGAGCAAAGGTCTAATTTTTTTTTTTTTTTTGAGACGGAGTCTTGCTCTGTCGCCCAGGCTGGAGTGCAGTGGCATGATCTCAGCTCACTGCAAACTCCACCTCCCGAGTTCAAGCGATTCTCCTGCCTCAGCCTCCCGAGTAGCTGGGATTACAGACGCTCACCACCCCACCCAGCTAATTTTTGTATTTTTAGTAGAGATGGGGTTTCACCATATTGGCCAGGCTGGTCTTGAACTCCTGACCTCAGGTGATCCGCCCACCTCAGCCTCCTAGAGTGCTGGGATTATGGGCGTGAGCCACTACACCCGGCCATATCTTATATAATGTTAAATATTGCCTCTAATTATTTTGCTTTCATATTTTCATGCTATAGCTGCTGATAATTAATGAGAAGACCTCCAGAGGGTTATAAACTGCCTGATTATAAAGCTTGTAAATGTAACTTCTAACCACAAAGATTACAAAACATATGCTGTATGTTATGAGATATTGTAACTATTCTCTTAAAAGATTAAAAACAATTGTTCTAGAAAACTGAATTTTCTTACTTAAGCTATAATTCACCATCCTTGTGTTCATTGATTCGCATGTGTTAAATAATTCATCACTGTGTAGGCTATGTTTTGTTTTTGTTAATCAAAGAGCATTTTGACTGACTCTCATCTACAATGACGGTCATTGAGGCCTCCCCTGCAGGCTCTGGTCAAACACAAGGTGAGGCTGGATGTCATTCCCAGTGACCTTGGGCAAAGCAATCTACCTGAAACTCAGATTTCTTTAAAATAGGTATTATAATCTCAACTTTGCCTTCCTTAAATAACCAAGAAGATCAAGTAATATCAAGTTAGGAGAAGTGCTTCATAATCAGTAAAATTCTGGACAAATGCAATCGATGATGATGACAGTTATGAGAATTATGTTACTATTATGCCCAACTAGTTAAACCACAAGAAGACATAAAGCTTTTTATAGGGAATGGGGTAGATATTAGGGTTCAAACAGAATCTTTGAATTTTCCCATTCAGTAGATGTGTCTGTCTGGGAAGCACAGTATTATGGATAAAACTGTTCCCCTAAAATTCATATGTTCAAGTCTTGACTCCCAGTACTTCAGAATGTGACCATATTTCAAAATAAAGTCAATGCAGATGCGATTAGTTAGGTTACGATGAGATCATCACCTGGAGTGAAATGGACTCCTACTCCAATATGACCAGTGTTTTCATAAAAAGGGAAAATTTGTACACAGATATACACATGGGTGTAATTACATGTGAAGCTGAAGGCGGAGATCAAGGTGGTGCTTCTATATGTTGACAAATGCCTAAGATTGCCAGAAAGAAAAGCCACCAGAAATTACATAAGAGTCATGGAACACATCCTTCCTCACAGCCCTGAGAAGGAAGCAACACTGTCAACACCTTGATCTCAGACTCCTGGCTTTCAAAACAGTGAGGTGATAAATTCCTGTAAGCCACCCATACATTTTTTACAGCAAACTTAGAATGCCAACATATGTAGACCACTGCTTACAATATTATATTATTAAGGAAAATCATTGCAGTATTTGGTCAGATTTATAAACATGTTTCAAAGTAACAGAATGAAGCCAGGCACAGTGGCTTATGCCTGCAATCCCAGCACTTTGGGAGACTAAGGCAGGAAGATTGCTTGCATCCAGGAGTTCAAGTCAAGCCTGGGCAACACAGTGAAACCCTGTATCTTCAAAACATAAAATGTTAGCCCGGTGTGGTGGTGCATGCATGTGGTCCCAGCTACTTGGGAGGCTGAGGTGGAAGGATTGCTTGATCCCATGAAGTTGAGGCTGCAATGAGCTGTGACTGCACCACTGCACTCCAGTCTGGGTGACAGAACAAGCCCCTGTCTCCAAAATAATTGAGGTAACAGAATGGATGACCAATACTAATGCCAGGGAGCTGATGGTTATAATACTCTTACATATAGAATATTAGTGACAAATCAGCAAGAAAAAATGGTCAACCTCATCATTATGCAAAGGATTTGAAAAAGTTACTTTTTTCTCCTAATAACAAAGTAAAGATAACTTGATGCAATATACTCCACGCTGCGGAACAGTTGATGACATATCCGCTCTCATTTTCTATTTGTGAAATAGTAGTTGGTATAATCTTTCTTAAAATCAAGTTGGTGCAACCTATTAATTACCATAAAATACAATCTCAAACTTCGGATAATCCATCTTAAGAAACTACGGTATAATGTTTACATGCAGAATTATAGATAAAAGGTAGGAATTTTAGTGTTATTTTTGTTAGTATAAGAAAGAAAACAACCTAATGCCCAAACAACATGGAGATGGTTTAAATTTATCATAATGTGTTTTTATTTGAATTATTTTTAAGGATGTTTAAAATATATTGATAAGTCACCAACACAGAATATATACATAAGAGGGTTTCTCAAAATCTAGTACAGAGACCACTGTACCACTGTGGTCCCCAAGGCCCTAGGGGTTTATGAAGTCAAAACTATTTTCACAATAATGCTAAGACATTATTGACCTTCTCAATTTTATTCTTTTTTTTTTTTTTTTTTTTTTTTTGAGGCAAAGTCTTGCTCTGTCACCCAGGCTGGAGTGCAGTGGCATGACCTTGGCTCACTGCAACCTTCGCCTCCCAGGTTCAAGTGTTTCTTCTGCCTCACCCTCCCGAGTAGCTGGGACCACAGGCATGTACCACTACACCCGGCTAATTTTTGTATTTTTAGTAGAGACAGGGTTTCACCATATCGACCAGGCTGGTCTCAAACTCCTGACCTTGTGATCCACCGGCCTTGGCCTCCCAAAGTGATGGGATTACAGGCATGAGCCACCGCACCCGGTCTCAATCTTATTCTTTCATGAGGGTTTGATGAAGTCTTTTAGAGGTTATAGGTAATATCACAATTATCTTTAAAGGCTATTTACTTACTCCCCTCTTTTCCAATTTTACATTTACATGAGGCTGGATTTTCTTCATGAACTTTATCCACAGCACTATATCTTAGTGGGTTTAATGCAGAAGTAGATATGAGAAACCAGCTGTTTTCTGCTAAGTCAGACATCAAAAAGATTTGTGAAGCAATGCTACTATGTCCACTAAGTTTTTGTTGTCTTTTACTAAAACATGTTACTTGGGTTAATTAACAAGTAATAGGTTTAATATTGCAATTATAATAAATTTTTAAAGTATACTTTTTCTCTGGTTTAACATACAACAATAAATATTGACAAAACACATAAACAAAACCTTTGGAATCTTCAATAATTTATAAGATGTAAAGGGGTTCTAAGGTCAAAAAGCTTTATAATTCATGTCATAGAAAATATCATTTCACCTCTACAAGAAAGAGCTGGGAAAAATGTGCTGAATTGTTGCGACTGAGCTGAATTGCTAAGACTCATTATCTACAGTTGTTAGGTTTAAGGGTCATTGTTATTTTAGCATCTTTATTTTTCTGTGTTTCCAAAATTTTCCACTTTAGAACGCATTTCTTTTACATCAGATGGAGGGTAATTTTTTTAAATTTGTGCTTTTATTCTTTACCTTAAAAAAAAAAATCTCTTTACCCTTAAGTCATCATTTAGAACCTAAAATTGCAGAGTGTCTCTTAATTACACTTGCATAGAGAGTCTCAGCTCATAAAATTCTGCCAGATTTAAGATCTGCAGGCAAATTAGCCATAAGCTACATAGAGGTAGAATTTATAAATGTAAATTGTACTGCACCAGCATTTTCCAGAGAAATGGTCTTTAAAACACCACTGAGCAGAGGAGGTATCTTCCAGAGGATACTCATGACAAGGCTGAGATAAAAATTAACTTTGTGTTTACTTATTCACAGATTTTATTACTAAAGAATCTTAAAAATTGACCTTAAATCTTATCCATTTCAAAATCTCACTAGTACAGCAAGTCCCCAACTAGGGCTAACCATCAGTTTGCCTGGGTACTCCAAATGACCAAAGATTTTGGCTGACACATTCCACTATTAATCAGTTTTGATTATTTAAAAAAATCTAGCTGAGTTACGGCCCGCTTAATGTTTACAACTTAACGTGTGTGATTGCGGGCTAGCTTCACAGGTCAAGAATCATGTTCTCCTTTCTTTTCTCTTTCTGTTTGATACAGAGTCTCTCTCTCTGTAGCCCAGGCTAGAGTGCAATGGCATGACCATAGCTCACTGAAAACTTGAACTCCTGGATTCAAGGGATCCTCCTGTCTTGGCCTTACAAAGTGCTGAGATTACAGGTGTGAGCCACTAAACCCAGGAAGCATCACGTTTTCAATGTTGTGAGAATAATAGCTTATGTTTTCATAGAGTTGTTGTGAGGATTATGCAGCATAATATATAAAACAAACCTTGCAGTGCCTCACATAAAATTGGTGCATAACTGATGCACAACACACATTGTTATTTTTGTATTTTCAAATACTCCCAAACTGATATTGGAACCAGGTAAAATGTCCCCACTCATTTTCTTAGGAACATTCTAGGATCTGCTTACCTCTCTCTGATCAATCCTGCCCACTGTTCTATTTCCAGTTTTTACATCCTCCAGCAAACCTTCCCAGCCTACCCAGGATTTCTCTCCTGTTGTCCAGAGCTTCTAGAGCATATACTGGTTGTCTGGGATACCTTCTGCTGTCTCCGGAGCCATACTACAAGCTTCTTAACAGGCTGGACTAAGTCGTCTGATTCCTTCCTTATCTCCCAGTGGGTGCCTAGCATAGCCTTTCTATGGACTGACACATCATCTCTTCTATGGATTTGTTCAACATTTCTCCTCTTGAGAATTTGGGATAATTTTAGTCTCTTTGCTTATATCCAATGGAATAATTATTAGAGTAAATTAAATTCCCACTTTCCCTTTCCATGATGATGGAATTTTACTTTCTGTTAGAATAAGAATCTTTGGCCAAATCCAAAGAAATGTGATTAGCATTTTGCCATTTCTCTATCCTTTGGGATTACGCAATGCCCCAGACCAATTCTCACTCAGAAAAGTTTTCATATATGTAAACTCCCAAGGCCAATAACTCCTCAAATGCTTTGCCATTCACTTCATCCACCTGTCAGCAGAAGACTGTAATGTCCCAGAACTATATGGAGAATAGGGAGCCGTGAGAATCTTATACATGTAATGCATGTTACTAGTGTGGTCTTTGTCCTTACATTGGAAACTTAGAGATTACAAATAGGCTAAGACTAGCTTCCAGAGTACTCCATGCCAAAACTGAAAATTCCTGCAGGTATATAAACCAGAAAGATGCATATCTTTTATGTTTTTCACTTCTACCCCAGGGCACTCTAAGTGAAGACATGTTTGTTTAGACATAGGGGAAAAAACATCGTTCAATTGCTATCGGAAAAAAAATCTATTGCATACCATTTTGCTTTGAAGAGTCCAGACAGAGTGGAAGAAGAGTGACAGATTTCAAAATTTCTGAGTTTATGTTAAATTATCTTTTAAAGAAGAACTATGTTTGAATATGGAAATTAGATCTCAAAAGTATCATGAGGGCTGGGCTCAGTGGCTCACGCCTGTAATCCCAGCACTTTGGGAGGACAAGGTAGGCAGATCACCTGAGGCTGTGAGTTCAAGACCAGTCTGACCAACATGGAGAAACCCCATCTCTGCTAAAAACACAAAATTAGCTGGGCGTAGTGGTGCATGCCTGTAATCCCAGCTACTCGGGAGGCTGAGGCAGGAGAATCGCTTGAACCTGGGAGGCAGAGGTTGCAGTGAGCCGAGATCATGCCATTGTACTCCAGCCTGGGCAACAAGAGCAAAAGTCCATCTCAAAAAAAAAAAATTATCATGAGATAACATACGAAAGCACCTTGAACAAAGCCCGGTGCACCATAGGGTCAAGATTAATGCTGCCATCATCTTATCTCCCTCTGTTTTGCATGTTATGCAAAACCTGAACTATTTTTATTGCTATAGCATAGGGTGGAGAACTTGCCAACTATTTCAACATGGGGAAACTATTGCTCATATTCTTCGGAGCACATCACTCTCCCACATTTACTCATCACAATGAAAGTTGTAAGTTGACAATCAGTCATTATTGTTTTCATATTCTTCTTTACGGCTAGCAATTTTGATATTTCATAGAGAACTGGACAGACTTTCTGAAAGGTCGATTTTTGTGAGGTTTCAGTCTTATAATGCCAGATCTCATAGTCAATGGTCACCAGCCTGCATCTTTCTCACCTTCATTATTTTCACCAGACCCTTAAATTGATGTTGTCACAATACGTTATCCCACTAAACTGATACAGAGGTTATGTAATGTATTCTTAATCAAATAATTTTTATAGCCAATGTCAGGCCAAGAAACTGCTTCAAATTCTTTACATGAGTTTAACAGATCCCCTTATATCAACCTGTTCATTAATGCTTTTGCAGTTATAGCAAAGTGATTACACATTCATTTTTAATGTTACATATTCATTTTTAATGTTACATAATGTTACATACTCTCCTTGTCTTCTTTTAAAACTTCAGAGGAGTGCATTATTATGTATGCTGTATTTCTACTCTGTACTTGCCTTCATATGTGTCTGCATGTATGTGTCACATGTGTGCGCCTATATTTGTTTATTTACATAAGGGTTTATGTATACAAAATCACACATATGAGTTTTGTTTGCAATGTGTTTCAGAATAATATACAAGTGTGTGCAGGTTGTGTATGCATTATGTATACATATGTGTGTGTATGGGTGCGTGTGTTTGCACATAGTTGTGTGTGTTCATATGTTTCTGTGGGCTTGACACGCAAGACTGAAATGCTTGTGTTTCTTTCTCCTTGGAAACCAAAGAGCTCAGCATATTTTGCCTGTTGTTACATAACCTGGATAAGTGAAAACTCAGTGCATTTATCAGGAAAAAAATGGATTTTGCAATCTCACACTGTATCTGTTATTTCTTCCTCACTTGGTCAAGAAACTCACTGAGGTGAGTGGGATCACTGATGAATCATCACTCTGAGAAAGACCGTGACGAAAGGATGTTTAACTGAAGTAACTTTTGAAGGAGTTTTCTTTCTTAATTTGCTTATAATTATTGATTTTAAAAAGATCCATTCTTATTCTCTTATTCTTGGATGTATTGGGTCATGATAACCAGATTTATCTTTGGAAACTATTGAATTTCATGCATAGTTGATCTCAGAATTTAAAAAGTGGTTCTGGCCATGCATAGATTGAGAGAAGCAAAGATTCTGGCAGGTTATATGGTCCCCTGGGGCTCAGCAGCTGCTTGCCCTGTTTTTTGGTAGCAAAATCCAATTTTCACTCTGCCCACATGGAAGACAGCAGGGACCACACTAGTTCACAGAATTTTGACTTCCTCATTTGTGAAACGTGACCAAACACATCAATTTCAGTGGCAGGCAGGAGATTAGAAGAATATCAGATAAAGTTGAACAAATTGCAATCATCAAACACAAACTGCCACAAAAGTGCCAGATCAGAATCAGGGACAGATCTGAGGTTAGGGAACCAGAATGTACATAGAATGTGATTTGGAAGAAGCTCTCACTTTTTCAAGTGATATCCAGTCTACAACTGTACAGATTTAAATGGTTTTTGATTTATTTTCTGTTAGAACACAACTCATATCATTCAACTAACCTATATAGATAACTTCAGAAGTTCTCCTCTCTGTGGACCATAGGATGAAATTTAAATTCTTAGCTTGTTATATGAGGCACTCCATAATTAAGCTTCAGCCTCTCCCTACAATGTGATTACCCATAGTTACTTTCTCAAGCCTTCTACAGAATGACTCACCACATTCTATGAAAAGCCAGCTCACCTACTCCCCTCTGGACCTAGCTATATAAAATAATTTATCAAATTTCTTCTCTGATTTCCTGGTCAAGATTTGAAATATTTCTGTTTTCTCTCTGTATCTCTCTCCCTTAAAGAATCTTGTTTGTATTCTTCCTATGGTACTTACTAATTTCTGTTTTGAATGACAGTCATTTAATTACCTACTTAATATCCTTGTCTTGCTATCTAAGGACAAGGTGTGCTTCACTTGTGCATTCTCCTGGCATCTAACACAGATGCTTGCATATGTTTAACAGATGAAAAAAATATATTTGACAAAAGAATAGGTGAGTAAATGAATGCAAGCAAGACCCGCAACAATTTGATTTCTAAATGTTGTCCTACCACTAACTTAATATCACAGCACCTCTATTTACTTAAATGAACAATACAAATTAGGATTATCTTATTAACTTGGATGCCTTATATAACAAAATCCAAATGATTAACTCAAGATGGATTAAAAACTTAAACCTAAGACCTAAAACCATAAAAACCCTAGAAGAAACCCTAGGCAATACCATTCAGGACATAGGCATAGGCAAAGACTTAAAGACCAAAACACCAAAAGCAATGGCAACAAAAGCCCAAATTGACAAATGGGATCCGATTAAACTAAAGAGCTTCTGCACAGCAAAAGAACTGTCATCAGAGTGAACAGACAACTTGCAGAATGGGAGAAAGTTTTTGCAATCTATCCATCTGACAAAGGGCTAATATTCAGAATCTACAAAGAACTTAAACAAATTTAAAAGAAAAAAACAAACAACCCCGTCAAAAAGTGGGCAAAGGATATGAACAGACACTTCTCAAAGAAAGACATTTATGTGGCCCACAAATGTATGAAAAAAAGCTCATCATCACTGGTCATTAGAGAAATGCAAATCAAAACCACAATGAGATACCATCTCACGCCAGTTAGAATGGCAGTCAGGAAACAACAGATGCTGGAAAGGATGTAGCGAAATAGGAATGCTTTTATTCTGTTGGTGGAAGTGTAAATTAGTTCAACCATTGTGGAAGACAGTGTGACGATTCCTCAAGGATCTAGAACCAGAAATACCATTTGACCCAGCAATCCCATTACTGGGTATATACCCAAAGGATTATAAATCATTCTACTATAAAGACACATGAACATGTATGTTTATTGTGGCACTGGTCACAATAGCAAAGACTTGGAACCAACCCAAATATCCATCAATGATAGACTGGTTAAAGAAAATGTGGCACATATGTACCGTTGAATAGTACGCAGCCGTCAAAATGGTTGAGTTCATGTCCTTTGCAGGTACATGGATGAAACTGGAAACCATCATTCTCAGTAAACTAACACAAGAACAGAAAACCAAACACCACATGTTCTCACTCATAAGTGAGAGTCGAACGATGAGAACACATGGACCCAAGAAGGGGAACATCACACACCAGGTCCTGTCAGGGAGTGGGGAGCTAGGGGAGGGATAGCATTAGGAGAGATACCTAATGTAGATGACTGGTTGATGGGTGCAGCAAACCACCATGGCACGTGTATACCTGTGTAACAAACCTGCACATTCTGCACATGTATCCCAGAACTTAAAGTATAATAAAAAAAAAATTAATGGAGGTGGGGCCAATTTAAAAAAAGGTTGATGCAAATGCAGGAACAATAGACTACCTCATGCCACATACAAAAATCAATGTCAGATGGTATATTAGTTCGTTCTCTCATTACTGTAAGAAAATACCCGAGACTGGGTAATTTATAAAGGAAGGAGGTTTAATTGACTCACAGTTCTGCACTGCTGCAGAGGCCTCAGGAATCTTACAATCATGGCGGAAGGGGAAGCAAACACTTCCTTCTTCACATGGTGGCAGGAGAGAGAAATGCAGAGTGAAGGGAGGAATGTCCCTTATAAAATCATCAGATCTCGTGAGAACTTACTCACTATCACAAGAACAGAACGGGGGAACTGCCCCCATGATCTAATCACCTCCCAAGAGGTCCCTCCCTCAACATGTGGGGATTACAATTTGGATTACAATTCAAGATGAGATTTGGGTGGGGACACAGGGCCAGACCGTATCAGATGGATTAAAGACTTAAATGTCAAACAAAGGCTTTAAATAGAAAACATAGGTGTTATTCAATTAGAGAAAACCACTCTAAAAATCACATGGAACCAAAAGGAGTCCAAATAGCCAGAGTAATCCTAAGCAAAAATAACAAAGCCAGAGGTATCACACTACCTGGCTTTGAAGTATACTATAAATCCACAGTAACCAAAACAGCTTGGGACTGATACGAAAGAGGACACATAGACCAATGAAACAGATTAGGAAACTCAGAAACAAAGCTGCACACTTAAAACCATCTGATCTGCTACAAGACTGACAAAAACAAGTTATGGGGAAAGGACTCCCTATTCAGTAAATGATATTGGAATAACTGGCTAGCCATATGCTGAAGATTGAAGTTCAACCCCTGCCTTTCACAATATATAAAAATTAACACAAAATGGGTTAAATATTTAAATGTAAGACCTCAAATTATAAAAATCTTAGAAGACAACTGAGGAAATACTTTTCCTGATACTGGCCTTGGCAAATTTTTGGCTAAGTCCCCAAAAGCAATTGTGACAAAAACAAATTGACAAGAAAGACCTAATTCAACTAAAGAGCTTCTACACATCAAAATAAACTATCAACAAAGCAAACAGACAACCTACAGAATGGTAGAAGGTATTTGCAAACTATGCATCTGACAAAGGCCTAATATCCAGAATCTATAGGGAACTTAAATCAGCAAGTGAAAACAAGTAACTACATTTTAAAATTGGCAAAGAATATGAACAGACATTTCTCAAAAAAAGACATACAAGCAGCCAACAAACATATGAAAAACTGCTCATCATCACTAATCCTCAGAGAAATACAAATCAAGATACTACCTTACGCCAGTCAGGATGGCTGTTATTAAAAAGTCAAAACATAATAGACTGGTGAGGCTGTAGAGAAAAGGGAACACTTATACACTGCTCGTGGGAATTTAAATTAGTTCCGTCGCTGTGGAAAGCAGTTTAGAGATTTCTCAGATAACTTCAAACAGAACTACCATTTGGCCCACCAATCCTGTTACTGAGTATATATCCAAAAGAAAATAAATTATTTTACCAAAAGGACACATGCACTTGTATGATCATCACTGCACTATTCACAATAGCAAAGACACAAAATCAACCCAGTCATCCATCAATGGTAGAATGGATAAAGGACATGTGGTACATATATACCATGGACTACTACACAGCTATAAGAAAGAATAAAATAATGTCTTTTGTAGCAACATGGATGGAGATGGAGGCCACTATCCTAAGAGAATTAATGCAGGAAAAGAAAACTAAACATTGTGTGTTATCATTTATAAGTGGGAGCTAAACACTGAGCACACATGGACACAAATATGATAGATGCTGTGGACTACTAGAGGATAGGGAGTAGCGGAGAAATAGATTTTTAAAAGCTCCCTTTCAGGTACTATGCTAACTATCTGGGTGACAGGGTCCATACTCCAAACCTCAGCATCATGCAGTACTGCCATGTAACAAATTTGCACATGTATCCACTGTGTCTAAAATAAAAGTTGAAATAAAACAAAATTTGAAAACAAATAGTCATATAATCCAAGTGTTAGAAAGGATATGAATTGATTGATCTCTTATACAATTTCTCTGAAATGTACAATTTTGTGCAACCACTTTGAAAAATATGTTTTGGTTTTATCTAGAAAGTTGAACATTCCTGTATGCTGTGTCCCAGAAATCTCATTCTTAGGTATTTACCCAAGGTAAAAGAAAAAAAAAGATTTAATGAAAAAATTTCAAGATCATAGAAGATAATAAAACTTTATTCCATACCTCAGGAAAAAAAATAGAAGATAATAAAAAAGACTCAAAAGTATCAATACTAGAACAGGTATAGCTTAAAACAGAGTCAAAATAAAAAAGCATTAGCTTGAAGAAAAAAATCACGCAAAAATAGTGGAAAAATTACAAAGGGATTGAAATTATTACAGAGAAAATGATATTTATGTCAAAAAGACAAAGGACACCCAACTTTCACATGATTGGTTTCTTAAAAACAGAGAATGGAATAAATGAGACAGAACATACATTCAAATATATAATGAAAAAACACTTTTTCAAGATATAAAAAACCTGCATGTGAAGTTTGAAAAAATGCACTGTGTTTTCAGAAACTGATACAGACCTGTAAAGCCAAGAACTATCCATTGAACTTCAAGAATCCAACAAAAGAATACACTGATAACTTACATTGAGTCTATTTAAATAGAGAACCAAGACTAAAATCAACATGAGAATTGTGGGTACAAAAAAAGTAAAAACATTATATACTCTAACAATATTAGAAATATAAATATCAGAAAGTGGGAAATTAATGTTTTTAAATAGAAAATTAAGAGGAAATGTAATTATATTCATTTCCTCATTTTCAAAGAAAAACATTGATATTGATAAAAGTAGATACTTCAAAAATACAGATTTATGTATATTATTTATGATTATTGTGTTAACTACAATATAGCTTAAGATTATATTATGAATTTTCAAAATTTTCTACAGGTAAAGCAAAAGTGTACACACATACACACACACTCATACACATGTGCACAGCAATAACAACATCAAAAGAAGCAACAAAATGATAGCAGATCTCTTCTCTCCCTCTCTCTTTATCTCTCTTTCTATAAACATATGGAATATATTTATTTATACATTTTTTTTCTGGAAAGCCTAAAACAACATACTTCACAAAGTAGGTACTCATAAAATTGAAATATGTCAGTAGTGCTTGAGAGCCATTGAACTTGTTGCCCATATGCTTCTTGGAGCTCTCAACTGCACTTCCCACCCGACACCACTGACCTCTCCGTTCTCTGAGGTCCTTGTGGTTCTATCGTCTGTGATCTCACTCTTTGAATACAATCCTGGAGACAAAGAGAAGCTAATAATTGGAAGGGATGTTAATGTCATGGCAAAGTCACCTTGCCCCTCTGATTCAATTTCTTCTATTATAAGACGCCTAACTTGATTCCTTCATTGTCTCTAGGGTATGTATCTATTTCCTACCTAGCTAGGTACTTGTGAAAAACTTGAACTCTAGTCTTGGACACCTTTTTCTCATTAAGTACCAAGCTCTATACCTTTCTTGCTCATAGTAAGGACTCCTCCCTCCGGTCTCTCTCCTGCCGCCCACGTCGCCGCGGTTGCCTCCACCACCTCTGCTGTGGCAGTGGCTGCTGGGGTGGTGGCCCTGCATTGTGGCCCCCGGGCTCCCCGCCGGCGACATGGCAGAGCTAGGCGACTTGCAGCCAGGAGACAATTCTCCCAGGGACCCAGCTGCCTGGCGGGAGAGGGGTGGGGAGGGTTGGACTGCCGTGCCCTTCCAGGGAGGGACCCCCTTGGTACGCTGACCTCTGGGACCGAGCGGTGCCCGCGCTGTGCTCGTGGATCTGAGCCCGGCGTCTTGGACTCTGTGCCCTTCGGGCGGATCTTCAGGCCGGACAACTTCATCTTCGGTCAGAGTGGTGCAGCGAACAACTGGGCCAAGGCACAGCCCACTACTACTTACAGAAGGCACAGAGCTGGTGGAGTCAGTGACAGACGTTGCCAGGAAGGAGGCTAAGAGCTGTGAGGGCCTGGAGGTTTTCCAGCTGACCCACTCCCTGGGTGGGGGCACTGGGTCTGGGATGGATACCCTTCTCATCAGCAAGGTCTGGGAGGAGTACCCAGACAAATCATGAACACATTCAGCATTCTGCCCTAGCCCAAGGTGTTGAACACAATGGTGGTGGTCCCAGATGAATGAGGTCCAGTTGCTTGTTCTTGCCATCAAATAACAAGATGTAGACAGACTGGGAAAGAAAGAAGTTTATTTCTGCAACCAGTTACAGGGAGAAGGTCAGAGTAAGTCACCAGAACAACTCGAAGTTACAAGTTTTTCTCCAGTGCTTATGTACATTTTAAGCTCCGTGCCTATGTGTAGGAGTGTACCTGCAAGCAGAAGTGTTTCATTCAATCTATACCTAATCTTTAGGGTCTGAAAAGGTTTCCCTAGAGCCTTGGAAACTTTCTTAATCTTAAGTGGGCCCTGGTAGGAGGCTTATGTATAAGAATGCTGTTATTATTCTATCAGACTTTAGGAACTAAGAAAATTCAGGTGGGGGTCTTAATGGGTTTGTTTTTGCATTGCAACCTTTGTACTCAGGGGCCAGTTTCTCTAGTTCTTTAATGCTGAACATATGCATTTGTCAGAACTATAGTAAAAGATTAGTGAAAACTGGCTGCTAATGGAAACCTGGCCTGACACCCTCTCTGTCCACCAGCTCATAAAAAACACAGACAAAGCACAGACATTTTGCACTGATAATGAAGCTCTCTATGACATCTGCTTCAGAACTGTAAAGCTGCCCACACCCAGCTATGGTGACCTGAACCACCTGATTTCTCCCACCAGGAGTGGGGTCACCCCCCGCCTGTGCTTCCCCAGCCAGCTAAATGCTGACTTACAGAAACTGGCTGAGAATGTGGTCTCATTTCCCTACCTGTACTTCTTCATGCCTGGCTTTACCCTGCTGACCCACAAGGGTAGCCACCATTACTGGGCCCTGATGGTGGCTGTGCTCACCCAGCAGATGTTTCATGCCAAAAACATGATGGCTTCTTGCAACCCCCACCATTGTTGCTACTTAATGATGGCTGCCATTTTCAGGGTCCACATGTCCATGAAAGAGATGGACGAGCAAATGTTTAACATCCAAAAAAGCACAGCAGCTATGTTGCTGATTGGCTCCCCAACAATGTGAAATCGGTTGTCTGTGACATCCCACCCCACCCCAGGGCTAAAAATGTCTGCCACCTTTATGGTCAGCAACACAGCCATCCAGGGGGGAAAAAAAATCATTTTGCCATGATTTAATGAATAAAGGATTAAATATTAGAAAGTTTAGAGATTGTCTGTATTGGGTTTTGTTTTTTTTTTCCAAACATTCTGCTCATCACTTAACGTGCATTGAATGATTTAATCTTCATAGCAATCCTATTGCTAGTTTATACTTGAACCAAAGCATAAAGGGACTAATAAACATGCCCATGTTAGGATTTGAACCCAGGCAGTCTAGTTCCTGATTAACTACTATGCTGCACCACAGAGGCAAATGAGTAGCATGTATTTTCCTGAGCCTTCAATTGACTCCTGACATACGTTCAAAGACTTAGGATACATGGTTCACTTCCTTCAACATGCCAAGCTGCACCTGCACCAGGGAACTTCATACTCTTTCAGTAGGTGGAGAGGAAGCTCCAGGAGTGGAAAGATGCCCCGTGAAGTAGAGGAGGATATGCAATCCCAGGCATCAATACCTGCTACATTAACAGTTTCTCTGAGAGCCAGGTCCACATGAGGCATAACCAAACGGGTGTGATACTTGACCCTTTGCCAATTTGTTCTTCGTCTGCAGACACCTCAGGAAAGAAATGCTTCTCAATCACTAACCACAGGAAGGTTAGGGAGAAGGTCTAGGAGGAGGAAACCCTCAGGCAAGTCCCAGTTTTGAGAAAATAGCCCAGGCAATGGCTTACCCTTTACGTGTATGTCTAACCAGTGAATCGTGGCATTTGGGCTCTCCTAAAGCTTTGGCAGTTCTAGGAATTATCATTATGGCTGTAGAAATGTGTTCATGTCTTTGAGACTTTTTAGTTCTCTTTTCACTTAAAATAAACCTAACATCACTCATTCATCACTAAATCTCCTTCAGTGCCCTGACATGTGAACACTGATGCTTCCATACGCCTAGATCTATTGCAACACTTACCATATTATGCTATAATCTTGGCTCTCCATCTGTCTCCCCTCTAGACTGTGTGCTCCTAGAGTGAGGGAATAACTTGTTAGTCATGTCTGCATGACCTGTGTCTGAAAGAAGAATGTCTGATACCAAGCAGATATCAATGCTCTGGTGAAATGAGCAAAAGACAAATCAACTGTCCAGTGAAACAACAAATGTATCCAATGAAACTGAATCAAAGGGAAATGTTGAACTTTCTGACTGGAAAGCATGTCTCCCAATCCATGACCTAAGCATCATTTCCAAAGTCTAGGCCCCGACTGGACCTTCAACTTACGCAAGTGCAATTGTAAGTCAACAAGAATATGGATTACTCTCCTCTCTGTGGCATTCAGATCAACATTTTAATTAGTATTCAAGATGCTGATGCAACATTATTCCATGTATGGCATGTAAAATGGCACAACATATATTTTATGTATTTACTAAAAACATAAATAAAAACAACTTATACAGGAATAATCACTTTGACATTTAGGGATGTTGCCTTCCTACTATCATTCTCATTCTCATATGCATGTGTACAAATAGCTAGCTAGATAGAGATATAGGTATAGACAGAGAGATGATAGATTATAGATAGATATGTAGATGGACAGATAGATCGATAGATTGATAGATTGATAGATAGATAGATGATAGACAGATAGATAGATAGATAGATAGATAGATAGATAGATAGATAGATAGACAGATAGATATGACTTCGAAAAGATTTTCATGTTTCATCCCCAGAAACTGCATATGTTACCTTACATGGTCAAAGAGGTGGCACAGATGTGAGTGAGAGCCTGACTTGGAAAGATAATCCTGGACTGGGTGTGGCTCACCCCTATAATCCTAGCACTTTGGGAGGCTGAGGTGAGTGGATCACTTGGGGTCAGGAGTTCAAGACCAGCATGGCTAACATGGTGAAACCCTGCCTCTACTGAAAATACAAAAATTAGCTGGACTTGGTGGTACATGCCTGTAATCTCAGCTACTCAGGAGGCCAAGGCAGGAGAATCTGTTGAACCCAGGAGGCGGAGATTGCAGTGAGCCGAGATCACACAACTGCACTGCAGCCTGGGGGACAGCGGGAGACTCAGTCAAAAAGGAAGAGAAAGGGAGGGCGGGAGGGAGGAAGCGAGGAAGGGAGGAAAGAAAAGAAAATCCTGGATTGCATTGGGTAGGCCCAATTTAATCACAAGGGTCCTGATAAGAGTCAGGCAGAAGAGTCAAAATCAGAGAAGGGGATGTAAAGACGGAAGTAGAGTTTAGATCTATGCTAACAGGGTCAAGAATTAAGGGATGAGGGAAGCCACTAGAAGCTGGGAAAGCAAGGGACAGATTCTCCTCTAGAGGCTTTGTCAGGCAGGCAGCCTTGCCAATGTATTTGGACTTCTGACTTCTAGAACTGTCATGTAATAAATTTATGTTATCTTGAGCCAGTAGTCTCTGATAATTTTTAAAGCAGCAACAGAAATTTAATATAGATAGATGCATTTGATTCCCAGACCTGCCACAACAAATTACCATTAACTGGGTGGCTTAAAACAACAAAATGTATTCTGTCACCATTCTAGAGTCCAGAAGTTCAAAATGAAATGTTGGCAGAATCCTTCCTTGCCTCTCACTAGCTTCTGATGGTTGCCAGAAATCCTTGGCACTCCTTGGCTTACAGACACATCACTTCTGTCTCTGTCTCTGTCATCACATGGCATTCTCCCTGTGGTTATGTATCTTCACATGGCCTTTTTAAAGGGATACCAGTCATTGTATTTAGGGCCCACCCTAATCCAGTATGACCTGATCTTAACTAATTGTATCCACAAAGACCCTATTTCAAAATAAAATCACATTCTGAAGTTCCAAGTAAACATGGATTGGGGGCAGAAGGGTTGGCGGGGGGAAGGGGAGCACTATACAACCCAGTAAAGAGAGAGAGAGGGAGAGATTCTTTGATGATACCATTTTTATTATTGCTTGATACTTGGTTGTACGTTTATAGCAGAATTTACTATGTTGATTCATTTCACCAGTAACACATTGGTATACTTACATAAGCATCAATTATTTCACTAGAAGAATTGTCCTCATTTCTGAATGCCACATTCTGCATGAGATATTGACAAACTGGAACTTACTTCAGGAAGGACAAAGCAGGATAGAGAGAATGGACTCCAAACCATTTCCTGTGAAGAACCACTGAAGGAACAGAATGAGAAATCAAAAGAGAAGCCTGAGGACATTCATGGAGGATCTGTTAAAAGACTTACATGTATCACTACATTGAAGATAAATTAATTTTATTCCGTTTTTCCTTAAGGCGTTGAACTAAGGCAAATGGATCAGAAACCATCCCAAAGGAACAAGTGCTAAAATACTGGTTTCACTTCTCCAGGGTTTCCTTTCTTTCTCAGATCTTGGGCCTGAAATTTTTCACAATCTTAGTAGCATTCCAAAGCCTTCAAACAAGTGTTCCTTAAAAATATTTTTATCAGAAACTATGAATGGTATGAAATTTTATTAACTGTTAAGAACTGCTAAGGGTCTAAAATATTTCCCTACTTACAAATCAAGATGTTATCCTGTTACAGTTTCATAGATACTGTGAAAGATATGAGACTCTTGGGTCTAATACAAAGGATGACCTGTTACTCAAGCAATGGCAGTATAGCCAGAGTGTCATTATTTTCTTGCTCAGTTCTTAAGTCTCAGTTACCACAGGGTGATATGAAGTACCAGGTGATGCCTGCATATGAGGCAGTTGGATCATAGGAAAGAAACTCTGAGTTTTGGAAACTCAAATTTTTTTAGGGTTCTCTAAACTTGCCTAACCTTTGTCCTGGAAGGAGACGTTATTAATACAGGAAGAGCCTTGAAAAAGTGGTTCAAAACAAAAGCCGTTAGTATCATTTCTTACAAGATAGGTAGAAATGCAAGAGACCCATAGAGAATTGTCTGTCAACAAGATCTACTCTTCCTTCATTTCTGTACCATCTTGGTGTCTACTTAATTTCCCCCATGAGTTCATCACTGCTTCAGCTGCTCTGATTAATCTGACTGACTGGGGTGAGGTCAACTCCATTCAATTTGTCTCATACAGTATTTAATTAAGAGTACTATGAATAGGACTCCAATTAGCAAGATGAGGTCAATCTGGAGTATTAACCTCAACCATGTCTCCTCCCTCCCTAGCCCCACAATCCAGAACTCAACCACCTAAACAAATTCCATAAAACATTAGAATCTATCTTTAAAAATCAGCTTGCTTTCTCCTTAAGTTTTTGTGCTGACATTTCTACTTGGCCTTAGCTAGTAATCTATGATTAGTGATTACACAGATTCTGCTTTGGTCTGAAAGGTGGAAGCCTAAGGCAATCCCATCATCCATAACAACCTTGACTAATGAATTGGCATTGACCTGAATGCCTTTCCATTTCATATTTGGTGTCATTGATCGCTTTACCTAAAGTTAAGAAAAAACTTCATACCAAGTTTTTAAATGGATGATGCTCATTATGGAAAAGCCTACTTATTTTTTTGCAGGATCTACAAAAACAATGAGCCAGTTATTCTTTCAGAAAGCTTCTTCAAGTAGCCAAAGGAACCCTCATTTTGCAGAGATCTCTGAAGTCATCTAAGGTTTAAATGATTTACTGGTAGAAATCATTTTGTTAAACAATTTCAGGTCACTTATGGCCACCCCCATAAGGGGCAATTACTGTGCCTTTAGGATGGAGGCAAGATCTTTTCTGGCTTTTTTGCAAGTACAATCTCAAGGGTAGACACGGTGCCCATAGAAAATGAAATGTTACTGTTTCTCCCTACAGGTCCATGTGGGTGTCAGGCAGGTGGTGGGAGGGCGAGCACCAAAAAGAATCGCTAATGGATGCTGGGCTTAATATTATACCTAGGTGATGAGATGATCTGTGCAACAAACCACCATGGCACACATTTACCTCTGTAACAAACCTGCACATCCTGCACATGTACCCCTGAACTTAAAATAAAAGTTGAAGAAAAAAAGTATTATTTAAAATTGTTGTGACCCTCCAAGTGGGATTTTTATTGGTCAGGAGCACAGGTTGGTGCCTCTAACATAGCATTTCAGTGGGTCGCTTTTAGGATTCTTAGTTAATTTTTTTCTTTCTGAGGCATTGCCTGAAGAGAGTCAGCCCAGCCTGTTCTGTTTGTTCATGCCACCAGTGTTTGTCCTCCCCATGGAATAACTCATCATTGGACAGGGAGAACAACTAGAAATATTGACAGTATTTTTCAGTGAGACTACAGAAGTTGGGGACATGCATTGCTGTTTCTGCTAGACTTATCAGACCATACCTGGTAAGGGGCACTAGACCTAACAGTCAGCGAAATTCAAGACACTCGCAACAATTTGGGATATCAACACACCAAAAGAAAGTTTTAGTAGTGTTTTTGAAAGAGAAGAGGATTATTAACATCCCACCCTTCCTCATATATCCCTGGGTCTAAGGTATTCCCTGCTTAGGAATTAGGGTAGTTGCTTTATCTTCACTTCCACAAAATTGATGTATACCATTCCAGTAGCTATAGCTGTACCTTTTTATTCTACTTATTCCTTACTTGCACTCAGACTTTTTTTCTGGAAGGATCAGGAATAAGAGGAACATGACATTTTTATACAGCTTAACCATAATTAAGGTTGAATATACTATCTCCCCTTTTGACTGGACTGTAATTCAGAGAGTGTATCAGTCAAGTGATCTAGGGCTCTGTTCAGGGAAAGAAAGTTGCAACATGCTCAAGAATCGTCAAGATGGATTTCTGAATTTTCAAGAGACCTATGTAACTTTCCACCTCTTTCATCTTGACTGTGCCCCAGGAAGCAGGCTGTAGGAGATGACACCTTTCTTGGGATAGCCACACTTAATGGCCAAACTGCCTTATTAAGGCGTGTAGACCAGATGAAGTTGAGATAGTTTCAGAAACCTTTTTGAGTCAAGTTTTGGGGAAGCCTTTCCAACATTTGATAATACCAGGCGTATTACCATACAGTGGATGGTAAGAAGTATGGAAGTTCCATGAAATAACTTGACAGATTTTTGAATGGGTTTTGAGATAAAAGGTGGGCCAGGTGCTGTGTGGCTCATGCCTGTAATCCCAGCACTTGGAAGGCTAAGGCAGAAGGATCACTGAAGGCCAGGAGTTCAAGACTAGCCTGGGCAACATAGTGAGACTTCTGTCTCTACAAAAAAAATAAAATTAGCTAGGCTTTGGGGTACATCTGTAGTCCCAGGAGGGTCAAGGCTGCCATGAGTTATGATCGGGCCACTGCAGGTCAGCCTGGGTGACACAGCAAGACCCTGTCTCAAAATAATAATAATAATAATAAATAAAAATCATAATAATAAATAAAAATAAAAAAGATATACCATTTTAAGACTATAAATGGATCAGAAAGCCAAATATGTGGCATAGATTAGTTTTAAAGACCACAGTGGTGCCCGGGTGCAACGGCTCATGCCTGTAATCCCAGCAGTTTGGGAGACTGAGGTGGGTGGATCACCCGAGGTCAGGAGTTTGAGATGAGCCTGGCCAACATGATGAAACTCCATCTCTACTAAAAATACGAAAAATTAGCTGAGTATTGTGGTGGGTGATGGTAGTCCCCGCTACTCGGGATCCGGAGGCAGGAGAACCACTTGAACCCAGGAGGCAGAAGTTGCAGTGAGCCCTGAGCCGAGATGGCACCATTGCACTCCAGCCTGGGCAATGAGAGTGAAACTCTGTGTCAAAAAAAAAAAAAAAAAAGCCACAATGATGAGGCTAGAATTGGCTAGTATTATGGCACAACACTTCAATCTGAAAAAGTATCAGTAGTGGAAAGGCATCACCAGTAGTCCCGAGAGGGTGAAAGGTTGATTGCTTTAGGCAGTCAATGAGCCAAGAACAAGAAAGGCTCCCCTACCTAGCATGTGACAAATGAGTCAACTATGGTGATCTCTGGGGAAACCTCCCATCTTCCTCTTCTCTTTTCAACAAACTACTTTTTTATTGAGCAAAAGCTCCTGTTCTTGCTTCTGAAGCTTGTACAGATAGTTTTAGACTTTTAAGTACTTCAACCTAGCCTTTATGGTCCCCACTATAGGAATCTGCACGATCTATCTTTGAAATGCTGTGTCAATGTCACAAACAAATTGATTATCCAACCCTCTTGACTACAGAGAAGAAATTTTTCAAAAAGATGAGGACCAGGACATTCTCTAATCTCCAGGTCA
The DNA here is from genome assembly GCF_024542745.1 of Macaca thibetana thibetana. Lineage (NCBI taxonomy): Eukaryota > Metazoa > Chordata > Mammalia > Primates > Cercopithecidae > Macaca > Macaca thibetana. The sequence continues at coordinate 90,387,635 of NC_065590.1, forward strand.
CAAAATGAATTATATTATCAAGAATTTATTGATAGGCTTTTTTTCCTCAAATCTCTCCCTTTCATCTCTTTTAGTAGGAATTAAATCAGATCAATTTGTTTATTTAAGGTGTATTATTCAACTTAATATTATTGAGTGCCTGTTCTTTCATAGGCACTTTGTTAAGTATTAGGAAAATCAACCCAAAAAAATTGCCATGCTTTACAAGATATTTGACTATTAGGGAGAGATAATACAGCTCAATGTGGTCTATGAAAATACGAAATTCTCATGTGTTGCAAGAACAGACAAGTGAGCATTCAGCCTGTTCTGGAAAGTAAAGAGGCTCATGGAAAATGTATCAGAAAAAAAAAAATTCCCCTGAACTGAATTTTGAAAAATAAGAAGAAGTTGGCAAGAAAAAATGCTGGGTTTGTTTCTTTTATTTGTTTCTTTTTAGGTAGAAAGACAAAGGAGGTGCTGAGATGGAATAATACAAGAAAAAGGAGGAGAGAGCAAGAAACGACCTTGGTCTACAGAGTGTGTATAATAAGGAGTGAGTTTGGGAAGCATAAAGTGAAAAGCAGAGGGTGGATGAGCAGGGGACTGGGAAGGTAGAGTAGGAGGTAATAAAGGATTCTGTCACGTGTAGACTTTATTTCACTTTATTCTACTTTACTCTTCATTCTACTGTACTATGCTGTTAGACTTTATTCTACTGGTGATGAAGACCGATACATTGTTTTACAGGAGAGTTACAGCGCTTCTTTGCATGTAAAGTAATCCTCCAGGATGGTCAAATGAAGAACATATTGATAGATGGAGAGAGACTCATAACAAATGGCATTTAAGTAACAGACACAGTAAATACTGAGGCTTAAGGAGGCTAGGCTTTAAACCTATTTAGGAGAAAGAATCAACAAAGCCTCTAAGCAAAGAGAATAAAAGAGAATGAAGAGGCAAGCAGGATGCCTAGTTTCCTAGCTTAGGTAACAGGTCTAACAGTGTGGGTTGCAGTGGCACTTCCTGAGATAGAGAAAACACGGTGCAGTGGTTTTGAAGGTTTTTGACAAGTTGAAGTGGACATGCTAAGTGTAGATATTTACCCTGTATCTAAAAGTCAATTTGAAAGTTATCAGCACATATCTGACAAGCAAACCCTGGGGTCTAGATGAGAATATTTATGAAAAATATAATTAGGAAGGTCTCAAGAGGGAAACTCTGAAGATCATCAACTCATAAGATCCTGGGGGCAGCAGTAGGGAGGGAACTGAAGGAGACTGGAGGACACAGATGAAAACCTAGGAGGAAGTTCTGCCATGAGAGCCCTTAACCAAGAAGAGGACTGAAAACTGTATATTGGATTTAGCAACATAAAGATCATGGTGACCTGAAGGAGAGCAGAGCTGTGGGAAGGTGAGAGCAGACACTAACTGTAGTGAACTGTCAATGCTATTATTCAGCATATATTGAATATGTTCTTTGCCATTAGGAAAATTTCATTATATAATGTTGATTTTTTGTAAAAATTAAAGGGAAATTCCTTGAGCAGAGGTTTGGCAGAGTATGCTCACTAAAGGAGTGACCTTATTAAAAAGAAAACAGGAAATGTTTAATTCACTTATGTTGTAATTTTTCTTTTCCTTTTTATTTTTGAGACAAGGTCTCACTCTGTTACCCAGGCTAAAGTGCAGTGACTCAATCAAGGCTCACTGTAAACTCAACCTCCCAGGCTCCAGTGATCCTCCAGAGTAGCTGGGACCACAGATGTGCACCACCACACTGGGCTAATTTTTGTATTTTTAATAGAGGGGACTTTGCCATGTTGCCCAGGCTAGTCTCAAACTCCTGAGCTCAAGTGATCCTCCAGTCTCAGCATCCTGAAGTGCTAGAATTACAGGCAGGAGCCACGGAGCCCAGTTGATGTTATATATTTCTTGGTGAGCATGCAGAACTTTCAGAGAGAAGCCATGTGTTGAGAATACTGAGGAAGTAGCAAAATGTCCTCTAATAATGGAGGTGAAACAGTGGTCAGCTCATGATCCAGACTTTGCCAGGTTTATTAGAGAAGAAAAAGGAGATGGCTTAGAAGTCTACAGCTGAGGCAGACAGTGGCACGCCTTATTTCAACAAAGACAAACTGTAAGGTTGAACACATTCTCACAGTCTCACATCATCCATTTTTTTTTTTATGGTCACGTTTCAAAAAATACTTCATGAAAGTCTGGAAGAAAATAGGAAATGTCATTCCTGGTGAGTTCTAGTCAAAATGAGCAGGAGAAAAATATTGCCTCAAGTAATTAGGTTTTATACTCAGCTCAGGCTGTAACATCTGTTACCTCACTGTCTCCTAGGTCTGATGTGTTGATCAGGAGTGTTGTAGTGAGAAATTGGGTAGAGAGCTTTCCTTCATGAAACAGCCAAGAGCAGGGCAAGAGCATGGGCTCTTAATGGACCCCACCTTGTATCAGTTCTTTACCATTTTACCATTTGAAAGTTAGTTTGCCGGGCGCGGTGGCTCAAGCCTGTAATCCCAGCACTTTGGGAGGCCGAGACGGGCGGATCACGAGGTCAGGAGATCGAGACCATCCTGGCTAACATGGTGAAACCCCGTCTCTACTAAAAAAATACAAAAAACTAGCCGGGCGAGGTGGCGGGCGCTTGTAGTCCCAGCTACTCGGGAGGCTGAGGCAGGAGAATGGCGTAAACCCGGGAGGCGGAGCTTGCAGTGAGCTGAGATCCGGCCACTGCACTCCAGCCTGGGTGACAGAGCGAGACTCCGTCTCAAAAAAAAAAAAAAAAAAAAAAAAAAAAAAAAAAAAAAAAAAAGAAAGTTAGTTTACTTTTCTGAGTGGCGTTGAGTTTGGGTGGGTTTTTTTTTGCCTTTTTCTTTCTTTTTGTTTTTGAGATGGGTCTCCCTCTGTCACCCAAGCTGGAATACAGTGGCATGATCTTGACTCACTGCAACCTCCATCTCCCGGGTTCAAGTAATTCTCCTGCCTCAGCCTCCCGAGTAGCTGGGATTACAGGCACCCGCCACCACGCCCAGCTAATTTTTGTATTTTTAGTAGAGACAGGGTTTCACCATGTTGACCAGGCTGGTCTCAAACCCCTAACCTTGAGATCTGCCTGCCTCGGCCTCCCAAACTGCTGGGATTACAGGCCTGAGCCACCACGCCCGGCCGAGTTTTGTGTTTTAAAAGAAAGTAGCAATACTTTCTCAAAAGATTATTGAAAGGATTAAATTACTGTTTAAAATACTCAAATGAGCCTATGAAATTCTTAAAATATTAGGCAATAAGAAATTTTTGTATTCCTTCTTCTTTCCTTCTTTCTTTTATGCTTCAGTCTCTCCTTCCTTTCTTCTCTCCTTCCTTTCACCTCAGTAAATATCTGTTCTTTCACATAAAGACCCTGACTTTGCAGGAGTCTAAGTGCCACCTTCCCAGAAATTCAGATTGTTTGAATGACAATAATATCCCTCAGAAAATGAGAGCTAATTTGAAAGTGTTCAGACATAAAAAGGAATGAGATTATGTCTTTGCGGGGGCATGGATGAAGCTGGAAGCCATCATCCTCAGCAAACTAACACATGAACAGAAAACCAAACACCACATGTTCTTACTCATAAAAGGGAGTTGAGCAATGAGAACACATGGACCCAGGGAGGGGAACAACACACTAGGGCCTGTTGGGGGGTGGGGAGTGAGGGGAGGGAACTTAGAGGATGGGTCAATAGGTGCAGCAAACCACCATGGCACTCATAGACCTATGTAACAAACCTCCATGTTCTGCACGTGTATCCCAGAACTTAAAGTAAAATATAAATAAATACATACAAACAACAAAAAAGGACATTTTCTTAGAGGCAGGAAGGCCTCCAAAAGCCCAGGAGTTCCCCTAAGCAGACTGACTATTACCAGGGACTTGATTACATCAACAAAGTTTTTCCAAGTTAGAAAATGACTCAGCTTCTGCAAGGGCCATATGCACAGTTTTCCACCTCATTAACAAAATGTTTATTCCTTATAAACCCTAAAAGCAAGAACAGCTCTTTCCCAAGAAAACAGCCTCTCCTCTCTCCAGTCATTGACATTGGATTGAACATCACCACACAAACTGTAAACATCACTTTCCCGTGCCAATGACCCTCAACTTCAGACCCGGCAGAATAAAAAGTGTGTCTTTTTGACATCCTAGCTATCTGGTATTTTCTGGACGTCAAGGTGTAAACTATAACTTTGAAAGTTACAGTTATTTGACTTTTGGATGTGGTTTATCCAAAGAATGTCAAGTAAGGAAAACTAACCTGATCTCTGGCAAATTAAAATATATGTCAAAACTCTTTTCATTACACTCAGAAGGATGTTATCTCCATGTTTGGACAACATCTAATGTTTGCAGATGCTAACTTGCCAAATAGATGAATCCAGACTTTTCCAAGACCCAGGTTATACTTCGTATCAAAATGGGCTGTCATTCAAAATTTATCCTAGTCAGTCAAATTGACATAAGAAATTAACTATAACAGCTCATAACCCAGTAATCATTTTGATACAGGTAATTAGGCTATTTCTCCTATTTGTAACCAGCAGGAAAGAAACAGATGAGCTTATTACTGGTTGGGCCAAAGAATTGACAGAAAAATTATGGCTCTAGGATTGGTAGGCAGTTGGCAATAGAAGTATCAGGGAAGACAAGAAGAGCGTGAAATTGTTGAGAGTAACAGTTGCAGATCCCTATTGACTTCACTACATTTAAAAAGAGAGAAACAGGTCTATTGAGCAAAGTAAAAGAGGTATTGGGGGGTATTTCCAAACAGATCCCTTTTATCTCATCCCTTTCTTCCAATAACAGTGCTTGGAATTGGTTTTAAGTTTATGAGTAAACAGGGAAATCATTTTCTTCCTAGGCAAAATATTAGGTGTTCCTATGAAGTGATAAATATACACACACACACACACACACACACACATGCCCATATCCACATGCCCAAAAGAAGCCTCTAGCCTATTTGGATGTCACAGATGAATAATTTTCCTAAATATATGGTTCTTCATTACTACATGTTGGTGTCCCTTGAATGAAACGACAGAGTTGTTTTGTGCTCTTTCTTCTGAGGAGGTATCTCAAAGCAATTAAGGTTTCACTTGAAAAAAAAAAAAAGGCTATTTTTTATGTCAGTCACCAGGAAAATAATGGATCCTTGACTAGAAAGAAATAAAGGTGAAGACCAAGGCATAGGTAGGCAGGGAAAAGATGTGCTTATTCTCCTCGAGGTCTTACTTTCCTGGGTCTTCCTTAGAGGAGAAAATCAAATTGACATCAAGTTGTGTAGATGCAGGAGATGTACCCTGGAGCTTCACATCATAAAAGTGGTGTACACAAGTGATGTTTATAACATGACTGGGTTTTCATTTAGAAAGACAAATTCCCCGCAGTATGGGAACTTCATTGGAGAGCCAACAGAAAGAACTGAACTGGAGTAAAGACAAAGGAATGAGTAGATTTCTGAAGTGTACATGAGTGAGAATTATGTAAAACAGGTTACAGACTTGGGAAGACACAAGAAGCTTAGTTTGGGGTATGTTGAGCTAGAATTGCCTGTGTAACCTACAAGTGGGGATTCAGGCAATTAAATATTTGGTCTTGAGGCAAAGAAGAAAAATCTGGGCTAGGGATATGGATATGGCACCTCCAGTGTACAGAAAGAATTGAAACAATGGAGTGGAAGTGGAGTGACAAGAAAAGAGGGCCAGGACAGAATGCTTGGGAATACTGAGCAATGGGTAAGAACAGAGCAACATGAACCCACAATAGCTTGCAAAAATAAAATGACCAGACAGAAACATGAGCACACAGTGAATGCATAAGGCCTCTGCTAAGAACTGAGAAGGAAGTTGGATTTTGATCAACACAAAAGAGAGGGTGTCTTAGGAGAATCTAAACCTAAATTGAGCTTCTCTGCAGGGAAATAGGACTAAGAAAGCATGAGCCAGGGATAAGAGGGACATTAGATGAAGTGTTAGACCAGAGGGTGTTGTTGGAGAGGGATTTCTAGTGGAGACCAGACGTGGAAGTGGGCGTCTGCACACATAGAGCCAAGGAGAGAGATGACACCAAAGAATAGTCCAGAAATGAAACTATACACGTTCTAAATTCTACATAAAGTTTGCTACATGCACTTCTTAAGCCTACACTGCATTGGGCCATGGCAAACTGTCACTCTTACAAGAGTCCACGCTTGGGCTGCTTTTAAAAGGCATCAATCTGGAAATATCCTAGATATGCTTTGCTATAAATCAAGCATATCTAAGAGTCATCTTAAAAGTTGGGTATGTCATTCCAGGCAAACTCAGTCCCATTCTTCTGACCAGCAGTACCTGGGGGTAGAAGGATTCATGCTTCCAAAACTGCTGGGGGAGCTTTAGAAAGCCTCAAAGAGGAGACTATTCAAATACCTTTTCAGGCCTTAGCTGATTAAGCCCCAACTCAGTGAAAGAAAAATGGAAAGTAAATAATGTCTCTGATGATTGGAGGCTAAGTGACATGACTGAGGTCACTCAGCAAGTTAAAGGCACAGACTCAAAGAAAGAAGAATTCTAATGTTTTGCTCTCATCACCCGTAGATGTGTTCATCTTGTTTTTTTGTTTGTTGGTTTTGTTTTGTTTTTTGAGACAGGGTCTCCATCTGTCACTCAGGCTGAAGTGCAGTGGTGTAATCTCGGCTCACCGCAGCCTCAGCCTCCCAGGTTCAAGTGATCTTCCCACTTCAGCCCTGCCAAGTAGCTGGGACTATAGGCACGGACCACCATGCCTGGCTAGTTTTTTGTGGAGACCAGGTTTCACCCTGTTGCCCAGCCTGGTCTCAAAGTTTTGAACTCAAACCATCCACTAGTCTCAGCCTCTCAAAGTGCTGGGATTATAGGCTTGAGCCACCGCACCCAACCCAATTCCATCATTTTATGTGCAGATTCCCACAGTGTTTTTCTCTTCTTCACCAGAGTTTATGAGATGGGACTGAGATTAGGTGTGTTAAAGAGTTAGAATTAAATTTTAATATAAGATGATATTGTGCCCATTTACCATTACAAAACTGGCAAAGGGATAGGCAGAGTAACCTCAGGATACGTTCAAATGAGTATTTCTCAGGAGACTATAAGCTGTGGAAATCCTGCAGGCAGCAGAGGGACCCATCACTTCCACCAGGGCCTGGGGAGACCCAGTGCTGTGCATCTCCCTCTACTTCTGGATTAGCCTCATGCTAAGGAAAGAGCCCTCCACAGGTCCCAGTGGAAAGACTGGACTGCTTTTGAGGCTCTGTCCTCCTTCGAAGCCTTGAACTACAAGTTTTAGGTGCTTGCCTTAATGAGACTACAGAAAACTCCTCTCTACTTTTCAGTGGCTTTCTGCTTGGCCTCTTAGCCTTTTTCCCTGAGGAGGTAACAGGCAACTGTTCCAGGGAACAAACCTGTGCTGAGTCAGCCTCACTCATCTGAACCTCCCCTCATTCTATTATTTTGGCCCCAGAGTCCTGGCTGCTCTCATTATGTCTCCCCAGCTCCACTGCATTGCCCAAAGCTCTTCTGGTTTTCCTGCACTTAGCTACTGCCCTTTCCCTGGCTCCTCAAACTCTTTCCCAGGCCAAAAATCAGCAAATGCCATCAGGGGGAAATAATATATGGAAAGCTGGCCGAAGAGTAATCCATGTCTCTTTTCTCTGGTATTTGTCCCCCACATCCTGGCTGTGTGGCTAGTATCCAGTGGCTTCAGAAATGTTTTGTTTTTGTTGATATTGTGGTTGGTCCATGTTTATTAGTTGCTTTAAAGAAATATTTTATCTGGCCTTTATAGTTGTTCTTAGGAGTGGTGGTCTTCTCAAAGTTACACCATCAAAACCACAAATGGAAGTCTAATGGTTGTTTTTAAACTCTAACAGGAAGGAGCAAGTAGAGGGGGTGAGGGTTTAAGGTAAAAGAGAAAAAATAGGTATGATACAGGAGGTTCACCAAATGCAAACCCTGATAACCTATTAAAAGGATTTCAAGAATTAAGACTCTTAAAATATAAAGGACCTATAGCTTGGTCTCAGAGGCAGCAAGAGAAGGCAATCTGGGAGGATATGTTCCCCTTATCCTCAGACTTTGGCAGGAAAGACCCAAGTAGAATAGCAAAGGCAGATACATTTATATAAAGCATGGAGTTGTAATCAGAGTTCTGGGAGGCATCACTAATGATTAACAAATATTCCTCAATATCAGGAAAGACCCAAACCTGTCAGATGTAGTTCACTGGCTTCTCATCCTGCATGGGGATGTGTTTGGGGATTAGAGTAATCAGTACCATCAGGAAGTGTTGGGATTCATTGGCACAGGCCAGTCACTTAGTTTGGGGATCTCTTATCTTTTAGATCTCATTTGTCTTGCAACTAAAAGACTTTATAACTCACAAAAATTCCTGAATATGGGGAAATTGATAAATCCATAAATTTAAGATTAATTTACGACAAACAATTCAGGTAAATAAAATACATCCTGATAATCAGTGCCTAGATAACAACTATAATAATCCAGTTGTCTTCCAGCTAGTACATTTCATCAGTCGAAATTTACAAGGAATTCTGGCTAGAGCCAAATACTGCCCTGGGTGTTTCAAGGAGAAAGAAACAAGGTACTAATCTGTTATAAGTTCTCATTCCCAACAGGGTACATTGAAAGAGGAGAGAACACAAGCAGTTTGGGGAGACTTGGCAGGAGCTTCCAGGGGCCTAAGAAGGTTCCATGCCTGGTAGTCACCCAGCCGCCAGGTCCTGCTGGAGGTGGTGGCCAAATGTGGGGAGGGGATGTGTAGATGTATATGAGAAGCACTTACCTTGCAGCGGGGTAGATTGTTTTTCCTCTATCATTAAATTTCACACAAAATCAAATGGAATAAAGTTATTGCATTTGAGGATAGCTCTATCTCCACAGGGGGCCCACTACTGTCCCAGGAACACAGCCACACATTTTCCGGTGAAATAAGAGGAGTTAAACTGAGTTTTACAGTTTACAGGTATCCTTCAAAATAATTAGCCTGTAATGATATGGATTTAAATTCACTTAATTTGGTGCTTCACTTAAGTGTCTATAAATGTAATAATTTCCACAATTCACCTTTTCAACAAATCCTTCCCTTAGAACAATTTATTTTACAGAAACCATCAGGAAATCAAATTCTATTAAACCTTGTGCAACCCTTTTCATCAACATTGTCAAGGCATTATTTATATGTAAACAAATTAACATACTATAAATATTCAGTTTGGTGCTTTGTGACAAATGCATAAATGATGCAACCACTACCATTGAAGATATAGTATATTTCCATTAGCCCCATGTTTTCCTCATCTGCCATCAATCACCTCTACTCACTGCCCTAGACAACCCTGGCCCGATTTCCAGCTCTAGAGATTATTTTTACTGGTTCCAGAGTTTCAAGTCAATGGGATCAGATGGTATGTACTCCTTTGTTTCTGACTTCTTTCATGCAACGTCACAATTTTGAGACTCATTTATGTTGTTATAGATATCACATAGTCATTCTTTTTATTGCTAAACAGTATTCCACTGTATGAATATGCCACAAACTGTGGTCATTTACCTACTGACCACCATTTCTATACAGGTCATTTAGTGAAAATCTATTTTCATTTATCTCGGTAAATATCTAGGAGTGAGACTATTGGGCTACATGGTTAGTGTATATTTAACTAACAATTTAAGAAACTATCACTTTCCAAAATGATTGTACCTTTTTACATTTCCATCAGCAATATGTGAAGGTTCTAATTTACTCACATCTTTGCCCACACTTAGTATTGTTAATTTTTTTTTATTTTAGTTATGCTGGTATGTATTGTGAAATTGCCATTTTGGTTTTAATTTACATTTGCTTCATGATGAATGAATGATCAATGATATACAGCAAGAATTTGCAACTCTATCCATAGGTTGGACCAACTAACATAATTTGTGGGCCTTAGAATAAAATAAAAATGCAGGATCCCTTGTTCAAAAGTTATTAAAGATTTTAAGATGACAATAGCCACACATTCACAAAACAAGATGCCCTTCATAGTGCAGGGCTCTATGAGATTGCACAGGTCTCATTTCCTTAAACCTGGCCCTGACTATAAGCCAAGCCCATTCTAGCACCTGTTTCAATATGGCCTGTGATCTAAAAATAATTTTTATAGTTTTGAATAATTTAAAAATTAAAAAATCATATTTTGTGATGCTTGAAAATTAGGAGAAATTCAAATTCCAGCATCCTTAAATAGTTTTACTGAAATGCATCCATGCTCACTCATTTATTACCAACAGCTAGACAATGATAGATTAGTAGTTGAAACAGAAACTGTATTGCCTGCAAAATATAAACGATTTACCACCTTGCCCTTTACATAAAATGTTTGCCAACTCCTGATATAAGCCATCTTTTCATATGCTCATTTAGCCATGCATGTATCTTCTTTTGTGAAGTGTCCTTTCAAGTCTTTTGCCTATTTTTTATTGTGTTGGTGTTTAAATTCATTTTATACCAAAAGAAAATAGAACAATGCTGGGAAAGAAAATATATAACAGGAGCTTAGAGTACTCGTTATGCCACAAAGCAAGTAAGCTATGAAAGACAACTGGAGCTGGGTCAAAAGAACAGATAGCTGATTTCAAGAGGCTCTCACTGCCCCAGTATAGGTTAATTTGAGCACTAAATGAATAATGATGTAGCAGATTTAACACATCAAATACATGAAAAAATTCATATGATTACAACCATGTGCATATAAACGCACCCACACCTTCCTGTACAGAGAGTAATTCCATTTATATAAAAAGCAACCTACCTACAGTATCAAAAAGCAGAGTGGTGGTTCTTTGGGGGCTGGGACAAAGGGAGAGCCGGACTTCAGGAAGCACAGTGAATCTTCTGGTGGTAAGGAAGGTATTCCCTCTAACTTGCTGGGACTTGACCTTCAAACTCTGTCTCTCCTGTAAATCTTATCAGGCCTTAATTTCAGTTTTAAGGTGGGCCTAAAATATACCTTTCTCTTGAATCTGATCCTTGCTCCTTAGGTAAAACCTTTGTGGTATCTCAGCTAAATATCTATGGTGTTCCTGAGGTGTTAAGAGTTTCTGTCCATTCTGGTAGACAAAAACTTTAATGTTCCCTATCTCTGACAAATTGCTAGGCTGTCTATTCCACTTACAAGTCCGCAGCTGCCACTCTCTGGAAAATGTCATGAAATTTCCCCACATGTATGTGTAGTTCAATCCTTAGCTAAGAATTTGTGAGAAGCCGCCACACAGGCTTTTGGCCCCACCCTCCACCCTGTACAACTCCCTCCTCTACAGTGCCCTGCCCCAGAATCACAGCCATTGTAATTGTCCTAAACTCAAATCTCTACCTCCTCAAATCAGTGAGACCTCCATGCTTTGCTTTTGAGCTCTCAATGTTCAGAGAACTGTAATATTGTGGGACTCACCTCCTGAGTTTCTCTTTTTTTATGGGTTAGAGTCTTGCACTACCTGGTGGTCAATACTGAAAGTGTTACGTTGTCAATTTTGTCTAATTCTGTGGTTGTTTACATTGGGAAGGCTAGACTACAACTAGTTCCATCGTAGTGAGTAAAAGTCCCGTGCAATTGCTTTTATTACTGTATCATAAGGATATGACGTAACTTAAATTTAGATTTCTACTTTCCAAAGATGTACACAAGTAAAACACACAGATACTATTAGCTGAAGAGTCCTGTACCAATTAATAATATCTTATCTTATTGGTTAGAGTTTTAATAATGTTAATATTTAACCTTCATCATTTATTGGAGGTATTTTTTTCAGCAAGACTGTAAATTAGTGCAGGCAAAAATTAATAGCCCCAAAGCCTTCAGAACGGTTTCACCCTCACTTCACTCTGATAGCCACACCCAGTTCCCTCCAACAGCCAAGACTGGTGCAATCCTCATCGTGGCAGGAGCTGTCTAATTTCAGCACATTTATTTTCCTCCAAATCAAGTAGCTTGTAACATTCTTGGAGATCAGGGAGCAGAGAGGTAAGGTTAAGGAAAATCTCAATCAGCTGTTACACTCTCATCTAGGTGAATAAAATATCTCTGGAGCACCTACTTAATATTCCAGATGCTACTAGACAGGAGAAAATATTCAGAAAGAAAGAAAAAGAAAGGAGGATAAAATGAAAGAAAAGAAGGAAAGGGAATGCAAGGGAAGAGAAGGGAAGGAAATGTGTCTCTGTTCTGAAAGATATTATAGTTGTGTAACTGCAGACAATCTAAATGGTAATTACATATGATAAGGTGAATTACAGAGACATAAGTGAAGCCTTAAGAAAGCTCAGAGAGAAGTCACTGACTGCCTATGCAGAAGGCAAACAGATGAAGGAATATTTAAGTAGGTACAAATGCAATAGGTACAAATCTGACAGTCAATATCTGTAGACTAATAAAAATATTACTTGCTTTGTGTCTTTGCAAATAACTATAACTTATCTCTGAAATGACCATCTCTCTTTGGTAGCAGGTAATTTAATTTTACCAATTCAAGAATCATTCAATCGCTTCTGGCTTAATATTCAGTCTCTGGAGGAAACACTCTATTTTCCCCTTCCTCTTCTCTTTTCCTGAGGGTGTGCTTTATGGTGATCTAATTCCTAGGGATTTCCTTTTATTAATTTGTTTAGGTTTGAATAAGAGGCTTGCATATTATCCAAGCATTGAGGGGAAGTTAACTGGTCCTTCACCATTAGCGTATGTCTATGGTGGCATTTTCCAAGATGAACAATCATTCTTCATCTATCACTGCATTCGTAACAGAGAGATCTACACTTCTGTTCATTAATTGGTCACTATGTTCATGCAGGTCATTCTTCATCCTCAGTTCTACTTCAATGACTGTCCAGGTCAGCTGGGTCACCCTCAAAGACTCAGTACCCTTCCCAGGGCACATGCACAAAAAAGGTTTGACATTCTCATGCCCCAGAATATTTTCTGTTTGTATTATACATAGCTGTCTTTGATTTTATTTTGAAGTAGTAGAATAGAGTGATTAACAGTACAGACAATGGAGGAGCCAGTTTTTCTGGATTTAATTCCCAGCCCCACCAAGAATCAGCTGTGTAATCTTCAACTAGTCACCTAATCTCTCTGTGCTTCATTTCTCTCATCTATGAAATGATAAGTGTAGTCTTTGCTTCACAGAGTGTTGAGAATGAAATAAGTTGATATATCCAACATGCTTAGAGCACAGTCTATACAGAGTGACGGCTTTAATAACACCACAATGGAAACTGGGTTTCAACATAAATTTTGGAGGGGTGGCATTTAAATCACCATAAGACCCATATTCTTTACCTCTGAGGTTCTTATTATATGGATGGTGAGGGGTATTATCTGTGGAAATCATTGATGGTCAAGTGATCTGTTACTATTGAAATTGCACCTAATAAAGACCCCATCTTGCCCTAGAGAGTTCTTAAGATACACTGAGAGGTGAGATTCAGAGATTTTCCCAGAAGAAGGCAAATATTGTGGTCCTTCTCTCTTACCCCCCACCCTAATCCTAGTTGGTTCATAGTGACAATCAGGTCCCTTAACTAGATTCTGCCACATGGTATGTCTCTCAAGTCAGCTTATATTCCTGCAGCATCTTTGGAGACAGACTAAGGTCAATTGTGTCTGACCTACGTCTGAAGCAAAGGAAGCTTAAGATAGTGAGACCTCTTGCTCAGACAGCATAAGGAGCATGCAGATGGGCTTTGAGTGAAGTTTTGCTCCTCCTCTGCCTTGGACACCTGAAGCTATTTTTCTCTGCGAGTTAAGTCTCTCAGGTCCCGGATACTTTCTTCCTGGTCCCAAGACAACTTTATAGAATCCCCAGGATAAGCCGTGCACAGTGGCTCACAACTGTAATTCCAGCACTTCGGGAGGCCACTGTGGGTGGATTGCTTGAGCCCAGGAGTTCAAGATCAACCTGGGTAACAAGGTGAAATCCCATCTCTACAAAAAAATATCCAGACATGGTGATGCACACATGTAGTTCCAGCTATTCAGGAGGCTGAGGTGGGAGGTTTTCTTAAGCCTGGGAGGTCGAGGGTACAGTGAGCCTTGATTGTGCCACTGCACACCGGCCTGGGTAAAAATCTGAGAACTTGTCTCAAAAAAAAAAAAAAAAAGAAAGAAAGGAAAGAAAAATCCCCAGGATATTTTTTTCACCTTCTCTGCCATGGGGGCTCCTACTTTCTTTTCTCCTGTATTCATGGACCTTTTGCTTGTAGCAAAGAGGACAGAATTGATTCTCATTCTTCCTCTCAATGGCAGGGAATTCATGAATTATTTCAGAGCTTCCAGGAGCCAAGAAAATGAAGTGGGGTACTCATTCACAAAGAAGCATCAGAGCCCAAACAGCATTAATCTTGGCCTTCACTTCTCAATGCCACCAAGGCAATATAAATGCTCACAGGGGCCAGAATTAGGAACAGCAGATGAAGTTCTGACAGTGGTATCTCAGGCATCAGTAAGCCAGGGGAAAAATGCTTGCCACACGCTGCTAACCAGCAGAATCATGGAGTTGTAAAATATCAAAACAATGGCAGTGCCATCACGGGTCTGTGGGTACTATCACCATATTGTCCCCATGGAAGTTCTAGATCTAGGGATGGCAATTAAATCCAAGGGTCAGCAGTAAGTTAGCAAGGAAGCCAGAAATAGAACATAGGTTACTGAACAAAGAGATCCAGAGCCCTCTTTGTAATTCCATTCTTACGCATATTGTACCTGGTATATAGATAATTTTAGACTATGTTAAAATGTTCCCAAGTTCCTGGACAATATGACATTCATCTTCAGTGAGGCCATGGCTCTCATATAACCCAACCCCAAGCATGAGAGGAGAGGATTTATATGTCTTAATAAATACGTAGAGGAAAAAGACTAATTTTCCTTTACTGAAGGACACTTCACTGAAGGTATTTGAACAGCAAGTTCTTCACTCAAGGATCCTAGGCAGTTCTGAAAGCAGATATACTCTCAGCCTCCTGACATCCCAATGTATTATCACCCAAATCTGCACCAGCAGCACAGAAGCCACTGGGAGGATTAAGTTTGAATGTGGAGTAATGAGCTTTGGAGTCAGGGCCCTGCAATCTAATTGTGGTCTTATTGCTAGTTCCCAGCGTGGCTACAGAGAATTCTACATCTCTCTCTTCTGAACAGATTCATTGGTGAAACAAATATAAAATCCTTTATTGATCAGACACAAGGAATCAGGCCAGATAAACTTTTGTCCTGGTAATGTGATAATGTCTCAATTTCCAGAGGCCTGGATACTTAATTCTATGTGTATTTCAGGAAAATGGAAACTTGAGTGAAGGAAAGGAATGAATTTGCTGACACAGCCCCTGTTGGGACATCTTGATGTTAATCCTCTAAGGTCATTTCTGCATCTTCATAATTCTAATATGCTCTGAAAGCATCCCTACTTCACTCTACCCCAAGCTTTCACCAGTCAACTCTCAGGTGGTGAGGACAGGCATGCTGATATTCTGATGGAAGACACTCAGTCAGACCAGGAAGAATTGCCAAGTCCACAACCATGTCTAGAAGTAAAGTGACCATCTCTTTCTTCTTTTCCAGGGGCATTCCCAATTTTCAAACTAAAAACTCTCCATCATGGGAACTTTCTCAGTGTCAGAAAAAATGGAAATATTTGGTCACTATTATCGTATTAGTCTGCTTTCACACTGCTATAGAGAACTACCTGAGACTGGGTAATTTATGAAGAAAAGACGTTAACTAACTCACAGTTCTGCAGGCTTAGCAGGAAGCATGACTAGGAGGCCTCAGAAAACATAATCATGGCAGGAAGTAAAGAGGAAGCAGGCACCTTCTTCACATGGTGGCAGGAGAGAGAGGGGGAAAGTGCCACACACTTTTAAACCATCATATCTTATGAGAACTCACTCACTATCATGATAACAGCAAGAGAGAAATCTGTCCTCATGATTCAATCACCTCCCACCAGGTCCATTCTCTAATTAGACATGATATTTGGGCAGAGACACAAATTCAAATCATATCATTTTGTCCCTGTCCCCTCCCAAATCTCATGTTCATCTCACATTTCAAAACACAATCCTGTCTTCCCAACAGTCCCCCAAAGTCTTAACTGATTTCAGCATTAACTCAAAAGTCCAAGTTCAAAGTCTCATCTGAGACAATGCACGTCCTTTATGCCTATGAACCTGTAAAATAAAAAGCAAGTTAGTTAGTTTCTAGATACAGTGGGAGTACATGCATTGGGTAAATTCTGCCCTTCCAAAAGGAAGAAATAGGCCAAAACAAAGGGGCTACAGGCCCCATGTAAGTCTGAAACCCAGCAGGGCAGTCATTAAATCTTAAAGCTCCAAAATAATCTCCTTTGACTCCATGTCTCACATCCAGGGCATGCTGATACAAGATGTGGGTTCCCAAGGCCTTGGCCAGCTCTACCTCTGTGGCTCTGCAGGGTACAGCCCCTTTGGTTGCTTTCACGGGCTGGCGTTAGGTGTCTGCAGCTTTTCTAGGAGCACAGTGCAAGCTGTTAGTGGATATATTTTACCATTCTACAGTCTGGAGGACAGCAGCCATCTTCTCACAACTACACTAGGCAGTTCCCCAATGAGTACTCTGTGAGCACTCCAACCCCACATTTTCCCTTTGCACTGCTCTAGTAGAGGTTCTCCATGAGGGCTCCAACCCAGTGGCAGACTTCTGCCTGGACATCCAAGCATTTCCATACATCCTCAGAAATCTAGTCAGAGATTCCCAAATCTTAACTCTTGCCTTCTCTGCACCCACAGGCTCAACACCATGTGGAAGATGCCAAGGCTTGGAGCTTGAACACTTTGAAGCCATAGCCCAAGCTAAACCTTGGCCCCTTTTAGCCACAGCTGGAGCTAAAGATGAAAATCAAAATGGGATATCAGAGAACAAGAGAGTGTGTGTGACTCCCCAAGGTCAGACAGAGATTCCATTTTGAGGTCAAAAACAGATATCTGGGTTCAGTGAATGTCCTGGGTTCTGTTTAGGGAATTAGCAATTATTTTCCCTTAGGTGATGATAATCACAGGAGGTGGTGCTGATTGCAGTTGCAGCTAGGAGGGTGGTGGTAGGGGCCAGAGTATGGAAGAATCAGTTAGAAGTGGTCCTTCCTTGACAACTTTCTCCACATTCTCCCATTCTTCCTCTTGTTTTCCCCATCTCTTCCTTTCTTTTTTACCTCTTCTTCCTCTTCTGTCTCCTCCTCCTCCTTTTCCTCCTCCTTTTCTTCTCTTTCTCCCCCTTCTCCTCCTACTTCTTTTTCTTCATCACCACCACCAGCTCCAGATGGTCTCAGGTCCACCTTCTTTACTTCAACCCTGCCTCACTGCCCCCACCCATCTACGGAATTATCCAATGCCTTCATATTATTCCAGGGCTAACAATAATTCCCAGCAGGGGGCACTCACATTAGTATGAGTCATAATACTAAATAATTCAGTTTAGGCATAATTTAATATCAATGTCAACCCCTGGTTTTCACTCCTCAGGATTCCCACATTGAGCTTCACCTCCCACCAAGGAAAATAGTGAATGTCTTTAGGGGAGGAACATCAGATTTCAGAAAACAAATGAGAAAATACCATCTGAGGATGGACATCACCACACTGGTGAGACCCCGTGAAGGTGAACATTTCTGCAATGATCTCGAAAGCACTGAAGTTTGTTTGAAGTTGGGGAAGGAGAGCAAAATATTGGCTTCTGGCTTCCTTTTCCCATTTTTGAACATCTATTACATGCTTTATGCCAGGTGGAAAAATAGGAATATTGCATGATGCCATCTATGTATAGCCAGACCCCTGAAAAGAACTGGCTTCATCTGTCATTTTCTAATTCTCCTGCCTCATGTTCAGCCAAGAGAGGCTAGAAACTAGAATTTTGCTTTTATTCAACATTGTTTGAAAGCAAATGATACTCCTATCCAGAAAAAAATTTTTTTAAAAAAAGATGGATATTAGAAATACAGTCTCAGTCTTGGTGACAGAGTATCACTTAGTGTTTCCAGAATAACAGGGGCAGTCATAACAAAAATGGTAACTACAGTTGATTAAATATTTAATATTTAATAAATATTTACCTAAAATGTAGACGTATTAACTTAACATTCATAGTCTCTACAAATAGTATGTGTGTTTAACCTTGTTTTATGGATTTTTTAAAGTGAATATCGGAGAAGTTTAATTACTTATATCAAGCCATGTGGTTTTATTTTATTTTATTGGCAATAAAATTTAGATCATATTTAGTGTGATCCTTTGTATTATTGATCAGTAAATATTCACTACTCTGCCTCTGGGGCTCAGAAATCCAATGTTTTCCCACCCAGATCTATGAGACTGTTGAAAATTGAGACTAGTTTTTGGTCTCTTGACTTCTGCTTTTTGCTTGGTTTCTGGGTCTCTTGCCACTGTGCAGTTTGAGATGGCCTGTCTTTTGGATCTTGGCCCCCTCAAGTTCCAGCTGCTTTGATAAACCTGAGCTCCACTTCTGTTTCTCCCACCCGATGAGATTGCAGAAAGATCTATTCCATGCTTTTCTCCCTGTCTTTGGTGCTTCACATTGAAAATCAGTGAGTAACCAAAGAAGTGACAGAGGAAGTCTAGCTCATGCAATATTTACCTTCTCTCTACATTATTGGTACAATGGTTGCTTTCTTTTCACTCTGATGATATTGAGCAGTTATTTTTTGTTCTATTTTTATACTTTTTCTTAGCAAATGGATTGATCTGGCAAAAGATTTTCTGTTAGAATCAGAAACAGAAGACTCAGATTCAATTTTAAATGCATTAATTTTGAGTCACATTAAATTAATATTTCTAAGAATCTTAAGAAATATTGTTAGTCTGCCTTCTAGGAATATTGTACGAAATTTTATTTCAAATTGCCATGAATAGAATACTTGTTTTCTGCTCCACTTGTAACACTGGACCCAATGATTATTGTTACTTTTTTTTGTTGTTGTTGTTTTTTGAGACGGAGTCTAGCTCTGTCGCCCAGGCTGGAGTGCAGTGGCGCGATCTCGGCTCACTGCAAGCTCCGCCTCCCGGGTTTACGCCATTCTCCTGCCTCAGCCTCCTGAGTAGCTGGGACTACAGGCGCCCGCCACCGCGCCCGGCTAATTTTTTTTTGTATTTTTAGTAGAGACGGGGTTTCACCGTGGTCTCGATCTCCTGACCTTGTGATCCGCCCGCCTCGGCCTCCCAAAGTGCTGGGATTACAGGCGTGAGCCACCGCGCCCGGCCGTTACTTTTTAAATTTAGTTTATTTTATAAAAATTATATCTTATTGTATTAATTTTTGTTATATGACCCTTAATTCATAGGTTATTTATCTGTGATTTTTAGCTTTTATTTCTAAATGCTGGATAATTCTTCATTATTCCTTGTTGAGTATTAAAATTCACAACTTGATAAAACTTCTATAACTTTTTGTTCTCTAGTCCATCTCTTATTTCACTTCCCTTATTATTTTTGCCATGAGAATCCTATAACATGGAAAACTCAGATGCAATTATTAATACTGGATTGTCCCCCAAATCTGTGTTAGAATAAATGACAGAACACAAGCATGACATATCATTAGTCGGTATCAATAATTAGCGGTTCAATATTTCAAGGACTTATCCTGATGGACCTTAGCATTGCTGAACTATGTAGCTTGTCTTTGTTACAGAACTATCTGTGAGAACAAAAGCCTGGAAACAAGTTTCCATCTTTGTCTATCAAAAAGGCACTAATTGAACACACCAGTCTTATTACAGGAAGGAAACAAGAAATATTTGTAGTCTTTGTTAGGTAGAGATCTCCAAAAACTATTTTAAAGGAAAGTATCAATACAAAAGGTGAGAAACCATGTGAATAGTATTTTAATAGTAACTTAGAGACAGAAAGATACTGATGTATCTGTTTACGTGTGTTAAAATGAACTACAAATTTTTAAAAATGACCTATAACAAGAGAAAGAAGAAGGACAAAAGTTGAATGAAAGAGGCAAGAGGAATAAAACCTAGACGTCGTTGAATATACCTTGCTTTGTAGATTAGATTTTGAAGCAATGAGAACACTTTACATAATAATAAAAAGTTAAATTTATAAAATGTTAACCCTAAATATTTTTTATAAAGAATGAATGAACTAAATATGATTCCAGTTGGTAGGATAAATGTGTGTTTAATAAGAAAGTATTTCATGCAACTTTAAAACGTAAGAATTTGTCTGAACTTCCCTAGTGGGATATATCTTAAAGTAAAAAAATTTGTAAAAAAATTTTTCTAATTTAGCATCCATATTGGTACACGGTAGTATCATTATTTCTCTTCATAGGAGTAGCTCAACTAATAATGGAACAGTAATAATAGAATTAAAAATTAAAATATCACCATTTTACAAGTCCTAATTAATTAATGAATCTAGGCATTGTTTTTCAAAGCCACTAACAACAAAACAGACTCATCAGACATGCGCCTCCAGATGAAAAACACAACACCTCTTATGAAAGATTCTTAGAAAAAAAAAAAAGTTCAAATCTAAATATTAATCCTCTAGACCCAGCTGCAGGTTTATAAAAGAAGCCAGGAAATTGAGATCTATGTTTAACATATCACAGGATAATCTAATCAATAAATAGGAAACCATAGGACAAATGGTGTGGTTTCATCAAAAAATAAATTGCAAAGGAAAAAAATAGTGATGGGTAGTGAATCTACAGATTAAAAAAGACTTAAAAATTCGATCAACCAATTGTAATGTGTGGGCCTTCACTGGATCATGAGTAAAACAATCTATAAGCAAAACAAAATATTTATGTCAATTATGAGACAATCAGAAATTAGAATATTGACTGCGTATCTGATAATATTAGGGAATTATTGTTATTTCTTAAAGTAAAAGTATTTTGTAGGCATGCTAGATCAAATATAGAATATTCAGTTAAAATTGAATTTCAAATAAACAACATATAAGTTTCTTGTACAAGTACATTTCATGCAATGTATCCTGTGTTTTTCATTTGCTAAATCTACAATTCTAGTATCATGGATATATTGGAAATAGTAGTCTTTATTTTACCTATATGTATGCATATATACATGTACATATATACATTTAAACATATATACAGTAATATTTAAAAACAAATAATATGATGTCTAAATTTGTTTGTATATACATATACACACACTCACATATATATACAGAAACATTTAAAAATAAATAATATGATGTCTGGATTTGCTTTTAAGATGACTTGGAGACAGTGAAACACATGAAGTTATAGATAAAACAAGGTTAACCATTCACTGATAACTGTTAAATATGAGAGAGGTATGAGGGAGGCAGGCTCATCATATTATTCTATTTGTGTGCCTGTTTTCCATTATTCAAAATAAAATATTTTAAAAATTGTACCCTGAATATTTCCAGGCCTCACCAGCAGGTGTACACAAGTAAGACACGATAACACCAATTCCTATGTTACAATGTTTTTGAATTTCCACCTGTATTATATTAGAATCCTGACTCAAAGCTTTCTATATTTATTTTAGTTTCTTCAGGGATGTTTCCCTTGTGCTTAGGGTAGTTCCAATCGTTCCTTTTCAGAGAAGCAAACACCTCTCTTGGCTGCTGACGCCATCTACCAGACTCTTCTGGGCTTCCTAGGTTTTCCAGGTGTCAGAGCTGCATTCTGGAACCTGAAGGAAGGGATTGGGAGTGGCTGTCATCCAACTCTGTGTGCTACTTTTCATTGTGGTCCTGAAGTAGCTTCCCTGGGACCCAGAGTCTCAAAAAGTCATAAAACAGCACAGATAGCTCCTAGACTCACTGCTTTCTTTAATGAAACAAAACAAACAATTAAAAAATCAGCCCCGCAGGCTAAGGAGGAAGCAAACGAAAGTTCTAATTCCTTCATTGCTCTGCCTTTCCTCTGTGGCCTCCTGCACCTTTCATCCTCCTCCTGTCCCAGTTCCTATCCTGGAACTAGTCCCGAACTAAGGTCTTTGGGGAGGGTTATTGCATGTGAGGAGGTGATTACACTGCTCTGACTTTATTGTTTTTCAGTTGGAGAAACTGAAGCCCAGAAAGAGGGCAGTGATATGCCCAGGAAACACCGTGCCTCAGAGATTGAGCTGGGAGTTGGAAGCTAAACTGATTCTAAACTCTAAACACTTTCCCCAGTAGCTATCAGGCACTGGGGCAAACGAGGTGGTCTTCTCCTTGGGAATTTTCCTATACACAATTGAAGCAAAATGAAAGGGCTCCTAGAAAGGCAAAGTTCTAGCACCTGAAGCAAATCCTATTGCTGTACTAGCTCATGGTACTGAATCTTGCACGTTTTGTTGATAAAGGGAGGTAATAGAACAGATCTCTGGAACTTACTTTCCAAGGGCAGGAGAGATGATACTGAGTTCCCTATAAACTGTAGTCCTGGACATTACAAAGAATTAGTGCTTCTGTGCGCCATTATCCAGAAGTGGACTCCTGAACAGGAGGGCAAGCCTTAATCATCAAGGTCATTTCAAACTGGGACATGGTCAACAACTACCTGTTTAGTTATCTTTGTGGGAAAAGAGCAAAGAAGTTGAGAGAGGCGAGGCAATGTAAGAAATGCATATGCTCAATATGTAGCTAGCACTTAGTATGAGACAAGGAATTTTCAATGCTTTGCACCCTTTACCTTACAAAATACTATGCAGTCCTCATTGTACAAATCAGGAAACCAAGGTCTAAAGAAGTTAACACACTTCTCACCAAGTAAAAAAAAAAAAAAAAAAAAAAAAGCACTTTCTCTATCAATATCTCATGTCTTAACAAAGCAGATTAGAGATGAAGAGATTATTGTCCCCATTTAAAGATATCCAAAAAAGTGTTAACTAAGTGAGGTCATTCAGAAATGTTAAAGGAGGTCTAGGCTTATAGATAAGGTCTCCTCATTCCTGGCAAGCATCATGATGTGTCTTGCAATTCCACCTTACACCCACTGCAGTTAGATCATCTTGTAACTGGGCTGCTACAACCTCCCATTGCCATTCTACAGACATCTGCCTTAAAACATTCTCCTTCTAAGCTCTGATTTCAGCATAAGCTCTGCTCAGAGTTGAATATGTTTTCCTAAATGTTAACTAAAAGACACATACTACTCATAGAAATGGATTCTGACATTCATCTTTCTGCTTAAGATGAACTTATGCTCAAAATGACCCCCATGGTCCCTCTCAAATGATTAAGAAGGTGTGTGCCCCTGAATGGAACAGTGCAAATACGGACACACCTCCTTTCACTGTGCTGCACTTTATTGTACTTCACAGGTACTGTGTTTTTTACAAATTGAAGGTTTATGGCACCCCTGCATTGAGCAAATCCATAGGTGTCGTTTCTCCATTAGCATATGCTCATC
This sequence comes from Macaca thibetana thibetana, assembly GCF_024542745.1. Lineage (NCBI taxonomy): Eukaryota > Metazoa > Chordata > Mammalia > Primates > Cercopithecidae > Macaca > Macaca thibetana. Next base: position 90,411,135 of record NC_065590.1, read on the forward strand.
TTGTGTCTCTGTGTCACATTTTAATAATTCTTGCAATATTTTAAGGTTTCTCTTCATTATTATATCTGTTATGATGATTTGTGATCAATGACTTTTGACACTACTATTGTAATTGTTTTGGAGATCCATGAATTGTGCCCATACAAGATGGCGAACTTAACTGATAAATCTTGTGTGTGTTTAACCAGCTATTTCCTGTCTCTCTCCCTCTCCTCAACCCCCCTCTAGTCTCTGAGACACAATATTGAAATCAGTCCAATTAATAATCCTACAATGGAGCTGAGCACAGAGACTCACTCCTGTAATCCCAGCACTTTGGGAGGCCGAGGCAGGAAGATCACCTGAGATCAGGAGTTTGAGACCAGCCTGGCCAATATAGTAAAGCCCTGTAAAAATACAAAAATTAGCCAGGTGTGGGAGACGGGAACCCAAGAGGTGGAGGTCGCAGTGAGCCGAGATTGCATCACTGCACTCCACCCTAGATGACAGAGCAAGACTCCATCTCAAACAATAATAATAATAATAATAATAGTTCTACAATGGCCAATCAGCATTTGAATGAAAGAAAGGGTCATGTCTGTGCCTTTAAATCCTTTAAATCAAAAGCTAGAAATGCTTAAGATTAGTGAGGAAGGCATGTCAAAAGGTAAGACAGGCCAAACACTAAGCCAAAATGTGATTGTAAAGGAAAAGTTTACTGGATAGTTTAAGCTCACTGTTGAGACGTACCACTCAGGAAAAAAAAAAAAAAAAAAAAAAAAAAAGATTCTTTTTAAAATATTACTGCTCATTGACAATGTACCTGGTCACCCAAGAGCTTCAGTAGAGGTCTACAAGGAGATTAATGTTGTTTTCATGCCTGCTGACAGAAGATCCATTCTGCAGTCCATGGATCAAGGAGTAATTTCAACTTGCAAGTCATATTACATAGGAAACACATTTCATAAGGCTATAGCTGCCATATATAGGTATTCCTCTCATGGAACTGAGCAAAGTAAATTGAAAACATTATGGAAAACATTTACCATTCTAGATGCCATTAAGAGCATTTGCAGTACATGGGAGGAGGTCAAAATATCAACATTAACAGGAGTTTGGAAGAAGTTGATTCCAGCCCTTATGGATGACTTTAAGGTGATAAAGACTTCAGTGGAAGAAGTATTGCAGATGGGGTAGAAATATCAAGAGAACTAAAATTAAAAGTAGAGCTTAAATATGTGAATCCATTGTTGCAATCTCATGATAAAGCTTTAACAGATGAGAATTTGCTTCTTATGGATGTGCAAAGCAAATTTTCTTGAGCTGGAATCTACTCTGGATGAAGGTATTGTTAATATTATTGATATGTTCACAGGATATATCAAAAGATATAGAATATTGTATAAACTTAATTGATAAAGCAACAAGAGGATTTGAGTGAATTGACTCCAATTTTGAAAGAAGTTCAACTGTGGGTAAAATGCTATCAAACAGCATCACATGCCTTAGAGAAATCTTTTGTGAAAGGAAGAGTCAATCCATTTGTCAAACTTCATTGTTGCCTTTTTAATAAATTGCCACAGCTGTCCCAACCTTTAGCAATAGCCACCCTGGTTAGTCAGCAGCCATGACCATTGAGGCAATGGTCACCAGCAAAAAGATAAAAACTTGCTGAAGACTCAGATGATTGTTAGCATTTTTAGCATTAAAGTGTTTTTTAATTAAGATACATGGGATTCATAGACTATAGTATAGTGTAAACATAACTTTTATATGTACTGGGAAACCAAAAAAAATCATGTGACTTCCTTTATTGCAAAATTTGCTTTGCTGTCATGTTCTGGAACCCAGTCTCCAATATTTCTGAGGTATGCCTGTACATATTTGAAACTTTAACAATGGATTTGTAATTCTACAGCAATTAGTCAGAACTATTTTCCTCCTTACTGCTAGTAGAATTGAAGGTATTTTCTATCTTTGTGAGTTAGAACAGGGAAACCAAGGTCGATGAATCAATATCATCACTCACTCACTCCCAGAATCCTCAGGACGACAAACTTTTTCTCATACAAATCAAATATCTCATAATATAGATTTCTGTATTGACAAAGTTAGAAAACAGTTTTGGCCTTTATATGAAAGGAATACAAGTTCTTAGTATCACCTGTGAATGTTTTTGCATTAGAGGAGGAGAGCCTTGGGTACTCCATTGCAGCAGCAGCTACAACACAAAGAATACCGAATACATCAATACTTTCAGGCAGGTCTGGCATCTTATACCTAACAGACTGGCACACAGCATATGCTCCATCTATTATTCTAGAAAGAAGAAAAGAAGAAAGGAGAGAAAGAAGAAAAGAAGGAAGAAGAGAGGAAAGGAAGAAAGAAAAAAAGGAAGGAAGGAAAGGAGGAAGTTATTAAGAAAAAGACTGCATTTTGAGATAAAATAGTGCATAAGTTAAATGAAAAGATACTTATTAAAGCAAATAAACGACGACAACCAAAACTACCTAGAAATAAGTGCACTACTAAAAGAGATAAACACATCAAAATAACCGAAACCTCAAGGTTTATAAAAATTAGACTCAAATTTCAAGATTGCCTAAAGGATGCAAAATTCCAGAGTCTGATTCCCTCATGACTCCTTTGTAAAAATACATGGGGTTACACATCTACAGCCATCTGATCTTTGACAAACCTGAGAAAAACAAGAAATGAGGAAAGGATTCCCTATTTAATAAATGGTGCTGGGAAAATTGGCTAGCCATAAGTAGAAAGCTGAAACTGGATCCTGTCCTTACTCCTTATACGAAAATTAATTCAAGATGGATTAGAGACTTAAATGTTAGACCTAATACCATAAAAACCCTAGAAGAAAACCTAGGATCATATTTCTCCACATTCTCTCCAGCATCTGTTGTTTCCTGACTTTTTAATGATTGCCATTCTAACTGATGTGAGATTTAGAAAATGTGGCACATATACACCATGGAATACTATGCAGCCATAAAAAAGGATGAGTTTGTGTCCTTTGTAGGGACATGGATGCAGCTGGAAACCATCATTCTCAGCAAACTATCACAAGAACAGAAAATGTTCTCACTTATAGGTGGGAACTGAACAATGAGATCACTTGGACTCGGGAAGGGGAACATCACACACTGGGGCCTATCATGGGGAGGGGGGAGGGGGAGGGATTTCACTGGGAGTTATACCTGATGTAAATGACGAGTTGATGGGTGCTGACGAGTTGATGGGTGCAGCACACCAACATGGCACAAATATACATATGTAACAAACCTGCACGTTATGCACATGTACCCTAGAACTTAAAGTATAACAATAAATAAAAAAAAAATACATGGGGTTTAATCTCAGCCTTTATATAGTTTTATTTCATATAAATTTATATGTTAGTTATATTTAATTCCATTTGGGGGATAAATGTCAAAATGTCAGGTTGTTCTATAGTTAATAACGTGGCAAACTAGTGTTATTTTATCAGGTAACTCTCTATGAAACACATAGACTAAAACACAAACATGTGTACAGATGCACACCACCACCACCACCGCCATCACCAAGTTATTAATGAAGAACAGAATGGTGGATAAAAGCCTAAAGGCTTAGTTTGGAAAGTCAAACTGATGCTTCCTGGGCCTTCACTTGCTCGTCTCTCTAAGTTTCTCATTTGCAAAATTGGGAACATGATCAAACCAGCCCAATTGTCCCATACAGCTGATGTTTAAGGTCTCTTTGAATCAACATTGTAATTGACCCTCCTGGTCTTAAAGCTTGAAACTTACATTTGTCTTACCTGAGTCTCTTTTTCAGGAAACTGACCCTCCGGTCTCCCAGATAGTATAAAGGAACTGAAACTCAACAGATCACCACATCCAGACAGTAAGATGCCAAACCCCTCATTTGTCATGATTGCTTCCTTACCTCTCGCAAATTCCTGTTTTCATGCATAGCTACATTCCTTCCCTGCTATATAAACTCCCAATTTTAGTTAGTTGAGGAGACAAATTTAAGGCTTTTCTCTGGTCTTCTCAGCTAATGTCATCCAATTAAAGCTTTTCTTCCCTGGCAATACTCACTATCTCAGTGATAGGCTTCCTATGTGGCAAGCAACAAGACCTAGACCAATCCCTTGGCATCAGTACAGTAATATTTATGTTACAAGAAAGTTATAAGGAAATACTTATCTATTAATAGACACAAGTTGCATCTTCTACACCAGGCGCCCTGCTAGGAGCTTAGGTGTAGACACAAGATCCCTATCTTTTAGGAATTTACCTTCCAGATGGGAAATACACAAAGAAAAAGGCAACAAATAAATGCTGTAATACTCTGAACAAAATTTTTAAAAAGTTTTGATAGAAAGTAACTGGAAGGACTACTTTAGATAGTGGGGTCATGAAAAGCCTCTTAGATGTCATTGAATCTGAAACCTTAGGTGTGAGGAGACACCACTGAGGAAAGACAGATTCAGGCAGGGAGAATGGTGAACACCAAGACCCTAAGAATAGTGAGTTCCAGACAAAGGCCAGGGTACTGAAGAGCAGGGGGCAAGGAGAAGAAGCATGAGGTGAGTTAGAAAAGGAGTCAAAGTCAGACCTTGCAGGGCTTTTAGATCCTAGAAGAGTATGCATTTTATTGTAAGGGCAAAACAAGGCTATAAAAAATATCAAGCCTGAGAATGGCTTTATCTGACCTACATTTTTTAATAATAAAGCTTCTGTGTGGAGTATGAACAACAGAGGAGCAAGAGTAACAGTGGAAAGATGAGTTAGGAGGCAAATCATATCAGATTAGAAAGAGAAGGTAGGGCCATGAGCCAAGACAGTAGCACTGGAGGGGAGAGACGCTCACGTTTTTCATGTACTGTATTTTGGGCATAAGACAGGCAGGTCTTTTGTGTATAGGATAAACAGAACTTGATGAAAGATTGGGTACCAGGGTAAATGAAACAGAGAATTCTAGCATGACCCCAAAATCCTGCTTTAATGGACAATCTGGCCATTTACTAAGAAGAAGACTTGAGGAAAACAGGTTATGGGTGCAAATAAGATAATGCATACCTTGTATGGAAAGCACTTAGCACCGTTCCTGACATGTAATGTGCTTGGCAGCACTAAAAGAAAATGTTCCTATTGTCTGATAATTCAGGCCCATTAGTTTCCCTTGACAACCCATTATAATTTAAATAAAATTTTCCAAAAGCATTTTCAGTTTCCTGTTTCTGTTCACTTTTCAATAATTAAATGTTCAAGTTCTGTACACTTTTTATCTTAAAATCCCATGTGGTAATGAAGGCAAAGATTTTCATCACTGTCCCTCTCTTCTCATCTTAAATAAACACTACACACTACAGTGATTATTGTGATTCACTCTTTCCAGCTATTCTTACCTTTCTAAGACTACAGCAAACATCTTTGGTCATCTGCAACAAAAGTACCACCCAAGCCATGACTGTGGAGACAAAGGCCTATCTAGTCCAATGACCTATGACTGGGGAGGCCCAGAATTGAACAATAGAAGTCATCAACATGTACAGGGAAATTGCCAAGGCTGGAGACTGTGCAGCAAGCACTTTACAAGAAGTGTAGCTTCTGGAATGCGCAAGTTATGCATTACATAACTCCAAGGGATATTACAGTCCTTATAGATTTATATAGTTATAAAAATTTTCCAGCAGAGGATAGTAGAAAGTGTTTAAAAGGGGAATCTTTGCTAAAAATGTGAAAGATTTCTGTTGGCTTAGGGATTGGGCATGCAATCTCTTATTAAAGACTTATAACTATTCAATGAGATGGGTTCTATTATTATCACTCCTATGATGCCAGTGAGAAAAACTAAAGCTTAGAGTGACATGTTGCCCAAGGTCTCCCTAGAAAATGAGAGAGCTGTGATTTTATTCAGGTCTGAACTAAAAACCCATGCTCATAATTTCTATGCTGTACAAACTCCCAAAAGACCTTTCTGATTGCTCTTATTTTCTCTTATACTGTGCAAGATATTTCTTAAATATGATTTTAGTTTCTTTTTTACTCTCAAACAATATTGAATATAATTTAATGCCTGACATAAATGTGAACTATAATTAGAGTAGCATTGGCTACTTCATAATTAATATCTAAAACTAATATCTACTTTAGTTGGTACATAACAATGATGCATTTCATCTGACAATTCTCTTTATAAAACAAACAAAAATGTCATTTCTTTTTAGACTCAGAGTCACTCTTTTTTTTTTTTTTAGTTAATAATTTCAGAGATTGAAGAATTCTTGCAACAGGCTTTTTCCAAAAGGGAAGTTATAATCAGGGCACATTTGTCTCCTTCTCTCTTACTTTATTTCAGATGTGTTAAACATTAACACCGATCAGACACTTTGCAAATGATATTTTGATCAAGCAACACAACGGTGGAAAAAACAGAATTTTTATAGAAAATTGAATTTAATTTTTCTCTTTCAACTAATACGAAGGTTCTTGTGATAGAAGAGACATATATGTCGCTATTGGAATTTTAGGAAAAAGACAAACTGTAAAGTTGGGAAGAACAGTGTAGTGAAATGACCACAGGATCTTGAAGACAAACTGTTTCATATCCCACAGTCACTGTTGAGCTATTTCCAATAGAAGAAGAATATACATTATCTAAGAAATATGTATATATTTTTATCCCTGATAAAAATATCCAAAAGAGCCCAGCACAGTGAAGACAGCTGAGGGAGGAGAAATAGTTGCCCAGTGTGAGCTAAATCGTCCTCGGGCAATTCACTTTTCCAGAAAGTCACAATTTCTAACCAATTTGGAATTTCAAACATATGAAACTACACCAAACTTAGAGTAATTTGTTGCACATGTATGCATTGTAACAACTTTGAGTCTTTGCATTTGTTATCTTTTCCTGTAATTTTCTTTTCTATCCAATGAGTTTCCATTAATTTTGAGGAACTAGCAAAGTGACAATTGTCATTTCCAACAAAATGAAGACATAAGTAGAAATAAGGTGTCCTCTTCTCAAAAGAAGACATTTATGCGGCCACCAAACATATGAAAAAAAGCCCATCATTACTGGTCATTAAAGAAACGCAATCAAAGCCACAATGAGATACCATCTCATGCTGGTTATAATGGTGATCATCAAAAAGTCGGGAGAAATAGGAATGCTTTTACACTGTTGGTGGGAGTGTAAATTAGTTCAACCATTGTGGAAGACAGTGTGGCAATTCCTCTAGGATCTAGAACCAGAAATAGAATTTGACCCAGCAATCCCATTACTGGGTATATACCCAAATGATTATAAATCATTCTACTATAAAGATACATGTGCACTAGGTTTATTGCAGCACTACTCACAATAGCAAAGACTTGGAACCAACCCAAATGCCATCAATGATAGACTGGATAAAGAAAATGTGGTACAGATACACCATGGAATACTATGCAGCCTTAAAAAAGGATGAGTTCATGTCCTTTGCAGGGACATGGATGAAGCTGGAAACCATCATTCTCAGCAAACTAACACAGGAACAGGAAACCAAACACCACATTTTCTCACTCATAAATGGGAGCTGAACAATGAGGACACATAGACACAGGGAGGGGAATATCACACATCGGGGCCTGTCAGTGGGTAGTGGCTAGGGGAGGGATAGTATTAGAAGAAATACCTAATGTAGATGGGTGCAGCAAACCACCATGGCACGTGCATACCTATGTAACAAACCTGCACGTTCTGCACATGTATCCCAGAACTTAAAGTATAATTTTTTAAAAAATAAGAAGGTGTCCTATAGTCCTCTGCACATCTACGATACTGAGTCTAGTTCTGGGTACCAGACATTTAAAGTGAAGCAGGTTCAAGAAAAATCTAGAATACGGTCACATAAGAAATGGTGAGACAGATGAGGATCTTCAACTGAATAATGAAAAAACGTAGGCCGCTTTGGTCAAAGAACAAAATTTTAACAAATTGAGTTCAAATATATAATAGGCTTTTATTAGCAATTATGAATCAGGCGGCATTTTATCTGCTGAAGAGAGGGAGTGGAACTTACAAGCAGAGAAAGGCTGGAGAAAGCAGAAACAAGGGGGAAAAAAGCAGATTGATAAATCACAGATTACTTCAGGTTACTTTCCTTGCAGGGTTGAAGCAGAGGGGACCTCCATAGCTTGCCAGCTCAGGATGATTAGGCCCTTTTTTATTGGGTGCTGTGGATCTCTTAGTTTTTTGGAAAAACTGACCTGTTAGGGGATTTGGCTATTATCTCTCTCCTGATTTCTCAAGAAGTCAGATCTTGTGCATAAAGAGCTTAGGTTTCATTTGGTGACGATGTGAACGTTAGCACAAGTGACTCCATTTTGGGTTGATCTGCTGGAGCCTAGTGCAGGGGCTTAGTCTGAATCAATGACCTCCCATAAGTTTTCCCGAACATCTTCAACTCTTTGAAGAACTGACGTGTTAAAAAAAAAAAAAAAAAGGAACACATATGTATATATACACACACACACACAAGTGTGTGTATGTAAATATGTGTGTGTAATACTACATATTATGTATATAATACTATCTATTATCTACATATATTATATGGAGTACATATAGTCTTATACATTAGTTTTATTTTTAATTTGATATATTTATGTATCTGTAAATTAACATAAATATATAAATATCTTAATCTATGTCTCTTCACGTAAAATTACTCCGGACAATTGTGGAACTCGCAAGGATACAAATTTTCCTTAATATAAAGTAGCGCATTCCAAATATGAGAGGTGTCCTGCAGTGGAGCAGACTATTTCTTGAGGTGACTTGCCCATAAGGCTGGAGACACACACAGAGGTGCAGGGTGGTTGACTGCATCAGAAAGATGTCTGCAGTGAGAGAGAAGTTGGACTAAATGGCCATGCACTGAGTTTTACAGATGCTGGAGAAGCTAGCCTTCTGGGGAGGGAAACAGTTCTTTGTGACTCAATATTTGAGTTACATTTGGAGAAAGGATTCAGAGCCTATTTAAAAGCCAAATTACCAAGGAGGTAATTTCACTATTTCAGTTATTTCTCATTTCTCTCTGCTATCTTTCCCTCCCTTGATTACCAGACTTGACTCTAAATAACACTTAGCTATTTGTTAAACTTTAACTTAAATCAACCTAGAGCACACAATCTACCCCACTGATAATACTCAAAAGGACATGTTTACTAAAGACAGCTAGAATCATTGGAATAAACACAAAGCCTTCCCAGGTATTGATTTTGAGCCAGATCACAATATATTTTAGTGCCTTCGTTATAATTTAGTTGCCTTACTGTTAAGTTATATTTGGTGCTTTTGTAATAATAACAATCACCTAACATTTACGTAGTACAAGTTATAAAGCCCAATCATACATATTATATTAGTTTGATTTGATCCTCAGAAAAACCTTTTTGTGTGTAACAGATGGATCATTATCTCCATTTTTCAAATAAGAAAACTAAACAAAACAAGTGACTTACCTATAACAAATGACTGGGTCAAGATCTGAATTTTTGGACCATGAAAACCAATATGGTTTGATATGTAACAGCTTGAACTCTGAAACCCAAGAACTGGCTATTCCTCTTCTTAGCCACATGACATTTGACCAAGTCATTTAACTTCTCTGTCTTCAGTTCCTTTATCCTCAGAATAGGGGTAATAAAATTATCTATCAGCTAAAGATGCTGTAAAGACTATGAGGAAATCTAAGTACTGGCCAGTCCAGGGTAGTACTCAACAAATTGTACCTACTATTATACTCTCCTGCCTCTGACATTTGTGTATTTATGCTGCATATATGAGGGCAAGCGACCATATGGCAGTTGGCTCTGGCATCCTGGAAGCAATGAAACCACTTCAATATGTCTCAGTATTAGTCCTGCTCTGATGCACTGATCCTATGAGAAGCAGCAGGTGCGGCACCCAGGGGGACTGCTCCAAAATATACACCCGAAGTACAGGGATTTATTAAAAAGGAGAAGTGTTGCTAAGTGGCATCAAAAAACAAAAAACATGGTGGCAAAAATGGTAATATGTTCACATCAAAATTAAGACTGTCTATATTTCAAAGTATGCCATAATCAAAGTGAAAATTAAAACCACATACTGTGAAAAAAATATTAT